>NW_025058988.1:0-7627 GCF_019279795.1 Protopterus annectens
TAAGCAGTCAATTGGCAAAACAATCTCTCTTCTCTGCTCCCTGTAACAGCAGGTGTTCCATAAGCTCAATACATGGTCCACTACTCTTCTCAGTCCTCACCAATAAACTCCACAGTACAATAACCTTGCTACTATCATTCAATACTGTAAATGATGCCACTATCATCTGTTACCACACCCTCTCTGCCACAGCTAGAAGAAGTTGCAAAATCTTTCATACCCATCAATCTATCCTAAATAATCAGCTCATCTAATCCCCAACAAAACCAAACTAAAGCTATTCCCCAACAACAATTACCAAATCAAACAACCTCAACCAGGACTTTAAAATCACCTCATCCAATCACATACCTAATTTAACCAGTCTCAAAACTGGCTACTAGGCAACACTATTGATAATAATTTAAAATTTGACAGCATGTATCACTTACTAGTTAAAGGCCCACATTAAATTGAGTTCTGTTTTATGGGTTAAGACTTACTAACCATCTTCAGAAGAAGCAGTCTCCAGGACTCACCTGCTATCCACCCTATTCTACACTCCCCCTATAACCACGAACCTTAGGAAAACTGACTTAAACAAACTTGAAACATGCTATCACAAGATAGCCAGATCTGCCTCCAACCTGTCCCACAGAACCCATCAATGACTTCAGTGGCGGCTGGTGACTTCAAATCACAGGGGGGCTGCAGGAGACGCTGAATGGGCGGGGTCAAAGGGAAGGGGTGTGGTCAACCATAAGGGAGGAAGCTATGCACAAAACCACAAAAACCTTTAATTAAATCGGCTGCCCTGGTGGCAAAATACATCATTATGAGGAGTCAATCAAGACAAAAAATAAGTGTGAAGAATAAAAATATTTCCAATGCATTGGCTGCATGACCAGCTTACTTAATATCAGATGAAACAAAAGGTTGTGAGGCATGAAAAAATAAATTACTTTTTAAATACATTACTGGAATGCCAGAGTCAAAATCAAGAAGTTACATAAGAAAAACCAGAAAGCACTCCAACTCAAACTACTTCTCCTTGCACTGCAGTTCTGGTTATAATTTATATTCAGCTTTATTAAAGTACCAAGCAACTTGTGCTGAAAGTAGAAATCTCATACATGTGATGCCCCCACTTGCTTAAAATGTTTCTTATCCAAAAAGACCTGCTGCCTGACAGCGTTTCATGGGAAAACATGATAAAAGTAAAAAATGAAAAGCAAACAAGAAACAAGCTCAAGATACATTGCTTAAGGATTACTGTACAGGTTATGGACCACACATGATTGGCATTCTGTTTAGTTCTGGGTAAAAGCCTGTAGAGAGATGACTGGAAGTCTCAACAAGTGTAATGAGCTTTTTAAAATAATGGAATCTGTCCTTTAATACCCAAAGGCTTATACATTATCTAGTCAAGTATTCTCTGCATGGCAACAATAGAAAGGAAAAACTTTCAATGTTGGCAATTCTTTAACAGTATGCTTATTAAAAGCTTACTTGCATCTTCTGATCAATAAACATATGGTCATTAAAGCATTGCTACTTAAACACAGAGCAACTTAGGCACTGGTAATAAGCATAAATCAACTTAATTACAAAAATATGACGAAGCCAGACCATTCTGCAAAATCAAGGACAGATGAAAACTGTAGTACTTATGCAGTGTCTCCTCCCCATCAAAAAGGTAGATACAACTACTCCTTGCCTTGCTTGGACACATCAGAGTCACTACATGGGGGGTGAGATTTTAACAAGCATGTCTGGTGAAATCTCTCTGGCTGACTGTGATGGCCCTGACACATTTGTCATACCTCTCAACTTCAAGAGCAAGAAATCTGGACAAAGCCATACACAGAAGTGGGACAAGGCACAACAAGAAGGACAATTTTTAAATATTGCTCTAATAAACTTAGAAAAGATAATAGAATAGGTCTTGCATTAGTATGAATTTTCTGAAGGGGTATAAAATCTGAAACTCAAATGTCTGTCATTTTCTAACTTCAGTCTTTAGTGATTTGTCACTAATTTGCCAAAAAACACAATTTTTATGAAAAATGGACCAAAAATGTGATGCAAAAAATATAAATAGACACACAATACAGCTTCTACCTGTAAAGAGAAGGGACACTTTAATATTAGTACTGCTACCTTGAGCAGCTGACAAAATAAAAGATCTACATACATTTCAAGTAATCTATAACTTTGATTATTACAGTTATTTCTTAATTGTAAACCCTCCATGTTTTCTTCAAAATTATTTTCTTGAGGAGAGGTTAATAGGGGAAGAACAACATTTTTGAGCCAAAAAATTGGGGACAGTTGAGAGGTTGGTACTGTTCTATAAAGCAATTTATTTGCATGTACCTCTCCAACCTGTTAATGCAATAAATCTGAACAAGGCCAAATATATTGAGGCACATATAAACAGTACTAAAAGTACTCTTGTATAGAATTGAGACAGTTGATAGAGCGACTCTTTACTTTAACATGCATTTTTATGAGTTATAGTCTGAAACTTATTATTTAGTGACTTCGCAGCGTCATTTAGGAATTAAAACTACAAATTTTATGAACAACAAACCAAAATAAGAAACAAAATCTATTCATTCTTTGAAAATCTGGACAGTTGGGAGGTATAGTTCAGCTGGGCCTGTCACCGGGTTTGCTGCCCTTCCCCTGACAAAATAATGGTTGAACTGGAGCCTCTGCAGCCATTCCAGTAACCATTACTTGGCTATTTCCTCCATTTACCATAAACACTAATGTGCATACTGCTTTACTTCCAATGATTGGACTTCATTTTGAAGGTTTTTATTTTGTATTTTTACAGCACAAACATTAAGTAATCTGTTGTTAAACAAAGCAATGCAGTCTCTAATGAAAACTTAACATTAAAAACTTCTCTGCCCATGAAACTCACATTCATTGAAACCCACATTCAAAATACATTTTGCCAGTGGCGAATGAATTAATTTTGGGCTGTTTTTGAATCATGAGCCCCTTGCATATGAAACATACATGTGCTCTTTGATACACCTTCCTCATTGTACTAAAAATTATATTCCTTGTACAATACAGTACACTTGTTAGAGGGTGTTTTAAATTTGTTTTTGAACGCATTTTTTCAGTAAGCAATGAAACAAAGCATATATGCACCCATAATGGCAAAAACTTTGCCCAGTTGAGAACATTTATCATAAAAAAAGTCTACTCAGACTTCCACAGTCCACCATTATTAGTAAATATACACAATTCTACAGTCCACCATTATTAGTAAATATGCACAATTCAGTCCACCATTATTAGTAAATACTGCAATTCTACAGTCCACCATTATCAGTAAATATGCACAATTCTACAGTGCACCTTTATCAGTAAATAATGCTATTCTACAGTCATATTCAGTGAATTCAGTTCTTGCCATAGCTGTCAACCTTAGCACAAAAACCTGGAATGAAGCCAATAATGGGGAATACAGTCCCAAAAATAGGGACAAATTTAAAATATTCATCTCTTATAAACTTAGAAAATTGCTAGAAAAAAGGTTGTGCTACTATGTATTCTGAAAGAACATGAAGTTTTGAAATTCAAATGCCGGTCCAATTCTACTGCTTGGACAGAACAAAAACAATTTTTCAGCAGAGAGCGCGCTTGGGGATTAGCCACTACGAACTGCGTCTTTGCAGTAAAATGGCAGGGCATCCCAGAGCAAATCCACCTGAGAAAGCTTACAGGCAGGAGATGCAGACTTCCAAACAGAAGCCACCCCAACCAAGAGAATCAAACCAGAAAACCTATAGCTGTGAGAGCGGCAATACTACCACTGCACCATCAAATCTGCAAGGAATCAAACATTCAGAAACACTGAAGTCTGAAATTCAAATGCCTGTCAATTTTACTGCGGACAGAACAAGAAACAATTTTCAGCAGCAGAGATGCAGGGATTAATACTGCAGACTGCGTCTTTGCAAAATGGCGGCAGGGCATAAGAGCAGAAATCCACACAAATACAGGGAGGAGATGCAGGGCAAAGCCACCCCAACCAAGAATCAAACCAGAAAACCTATAGTTGTGAGGTAACAATACTATCACTGCACCATCAATTATACAAGGAATTAAACATTCAGAAACCTGAAGTCACTGAAATTCAAATGCCTGTCAAATTTACTGCCGGACAGAACAAAAAAGCAATTTTTCAGCAGAGCGTAGGGGAGTTAAAACTGCAGACACATCTTTGTAGCAAAATGGCAGGGGCACCAGAGCAAATCCACACAAACACAGGCAGGAGATGCAGACTCCACACAGAAGCCACCCAACCAAAGAATCCAAACCCAGAAAACCTATAGCTGTGAGGGCAACAATACTACACCACTGCGCACCATCAAATCTGCAAGGGGAATTAAACATTCCAGAAACCTGAAGTCTGAAATTCAAATGCCTGTCAAATTTACCTGCGGACAGAACAAAAAGCAATTTTTCAGCAGAGGCGCTTGGGGATTAAGAACTGCAGACACATCTTTGTACAGCAAATGGCAGGGCACCAGAGCAAATCCACACAAACACAGGCAGGAGATGCAGGACTCCCACACAGAAGCCACCCCAACCAAGAATCAAACCCAGAAAACCTATAGCTGTGTAGGCAACAATACTGCCACTGCACCATCAAATCTGCAAGGAATTAAACATTCCAGAAACCTGAAGTCTGAAATTCAAATGCCTGTCAAATTTACCTGCGAGGACAAGAACAAAAGCAATTTTTCAGCAGAGGCCTTGGGGATTAAAACTGCGAACACATCTTTGTAAAATGGCAGGGCACCAGAGCAAATCCACACAAACACAGGCAGGAGATGCAGACTCACACAGAAGCCACCCAACCAGAATCAAACCAGAAAACCTATGGCTGTGAGGCAACAATACTACCACTGCACCATCAAATCTGCAAAATTAAACATTCGAAACCACGAAGTCTGAAATTCAAATGCCTGTCAAATTTACTGCGGACAGAACAAAACAATTTTTCCAGCAGAGGCGCGGGAATTAAAACTGCAGACACATCTTTGTAAAATGGCAGGGGCACCAGAGGCAAATCCCACAAACACAGGCAGGAGATTTTTGGACTCACACAGAAGCCACCCCAACCAGAATCAAACCAGAAAACCTATAGCTGTGAGGCAACAATACTACCACTGCACCATCAAATCTGCAAGGAATTAAACATTCCAGAAACCTGAGTGCAAATTCAAATGCCTGTCATTTACTGCCGGACAGAACAAAAGCAATTTTCAGCAGAGCGCGGGGATTAAAACTGCAGACACATCTTTAATAAAATGGCAGGGCACCAAGAGCAAATCCACACAAACACAGGCAGGAGATGCAGACTCCACACAGAAGCCACCCCAACCAAGAATCAAACCAGAAAACCTATAGCTGTGAGGCAACAATACTACCACTGCACCATCAAATCACAGGAATTAAACATTCCAGAAACACAGTCACAAATTCAAATGCCTGTCAAATTTACTACTTCACCGGACAGAACAAAAAACAATTTTTTTTTTCAGCGAAGGCGCGGGGATTAAAACTGCAGACACATCTTTGTAAATGGCAGGGCACCAGGGCAAAATCCGCACAAACACAGGCAGGGAGATGCAGACTCACAGAAGCCACCCCAACCAAGAATCAAACCAGAAAACCTATAGCTGTGAGAGCAACAATACTACCACACACTGCACCATCAAATCTGCAAGGAATTAAACATTCCAGAAACCTATGAAGTCTGAAATTCAAATGCCTGTCAAATTTACTGCGGACAGAACAAAAAGCAATTTTCAGCGCTTAGAGGCGCAGGGATTAAAACTGCAGACACATCTTTAACCAAAATAACCCAGGAGCACCAGAGCAAATCCACACAAACACGGGCAGGAGATGCAGACTCCACACAGGAAGCCACCCCAACCAAGGAATCAAACCAGAAAACCTATGGCTGTGAGGCAACAATACTACCACTGCACCATCAATTACGCAGGGAATTAAACTTGTTCAGAAACCCTTAAGTCTGAAATTCAAATGCCTATCAATTTTATTTAACATTTTTTAATCAGGACAGTCTGAGTTGGAACAAATAAGCAAATTTTCGAAAGCGGAGGCCCAGGAAGAAATAATGCAGACATGTCTTTGCTTAACATGGGAGGGCACAAAAGCAAACCCACACACAAACACAGGAGAAGATACAGACCCACAAGAAGGAACCCAGCCAGATCAAGCCAGAACCTGCAGCTGTGGGGGCAACAATGCTACTACACTACACCATCAAATATCAAGCATTACAACATTTTACAAACCACAGATATTATGAAGACAGATCAGATCAAATATAGAGGTAAAATCTGAAATTTTTTACAAAATGGGTGGTGGGTAAAGAGACTCAAATTACTGCCTGCATACAGGTACAGGGTTCAAGCCTGAGGCATTCCTACCACACCACCATAAGCACCTGGGGCATTTACACACACACACACACACACACACACACACACACACACACACACTCTCTCCAGTAAAGCACAAGCACCATACACAAACTCCAGTAAAGCACCATACAAACTCCAGTAAAGCACAAGCACCATACACACAAACTCAGTAAAAGCACAAGCACCATACACAAGAAAAATAAACATTGTAAATTTAGAAAGGCACCTTACCTGAATCCTGAATGAATACATCCAGAGTTAGCATCCATTACAATCCATACATCCTTCCAGAGATCCATGCTCCTTCAGCCCGGCTTGAGATCCCTGAGGCACTGTCCCGAGTCCCTGCTACTCCTCTCTTGCAGTCGGGGCCAGCGTCCCGCATAATCCTGGCCGGGTCTGTGCACTGTAAAGTGCACAGGCGCTCCTTGTCCCCCCTATGAGGGGCGGCGGGCCTGCCCTGAGCATGCGCCTTAGACGATAAGCGGGACTGGGGTCTATGCGCATGCCTTGAAATCCTTAATTTTAAAAATATTTTTTATTTTTCATTTCTTTTTCTTTCTTTTTCTTTTGAGGGCTGCAGTCCGGCAGCCCTGTATGCCACGGGCTTCGCCCCACAAGTACACCAGCTCTATGGTGTTTGACAACTGTTGGCCTTGTAATGTGGACATTGGAACATATACTAGGTCATCAATATAATAATTGTAAAGCCACACCCCAGTGGGTCTGTTATTAGGCAATCACACTAACACCCACACAAGGTACTGATGACACACACACACACTTGCCGGTACTGAGTTTTTGAATCCCTACATAGCTATGTATTGCTACTATAGTGTTACACAGTTATTGCATGCACCATGGAACTTATATATTGAAGAGCTGTCCAAAGGTGAATGGCATCAGTGGCAGTGCTAAAAGGAGGGGTAAGGCAAGTGTAGTAAGTGTGAATGACCACAAATCAGGTGTCTACAAAGGCACTGGGCTATATAATACAAACACACATTTTCACAGTTGCCAGGATCAGGATTAGAACTCCTACCTAACTAGTTTATACACTATAGTATTACACAGTTATTGCAAGCACCATTGAGCTTATATGTTGGAGAGCTGTCAAAGATATTTTGATGGTAAGTGACATCAGCAGCAAAAAAGGAAGGGGGTTA
>NW_025058989.1:0-5876 GCF_019279795.1 Protopterus annectens
CCATGGATATAATATATGTTGCATACATGTCAGGCACCTACTGGCCTCTGCAAGAGAAACCAGATGAATGGATGTTGATTTAACTGTCACCCTGGACACTCGCATGAGTTGATAGATGGCCTGCTGACAAATGTCAGGTGGCATGATACACCCACATGTACTCTTCTCATCTCTCCATGGATATTAGCTTGGTACACACCTAGGAACACCTGCACCTATGGACCCCAGTACTGAAAAATGTGTCAGTGTGCATTATAGAGAATAACAGTGTCTGTGTGTTTGCAAACTTGTAGCTGACAATACCCTGAGAGCCTTCTCACCCACTACACCCCCCCATTGCCATACTTAGAAATGGTTGCTGCTGTAATTAACGTTAAATTTGCCTTGTTACACTTTTCACCATATGGGCTACATGGAGCTTGCAGAATCAACATAACACTGTTCTACAAATGGATAGACTGGCATGGGTTACCCCATGAGTCCTGGCAAGTGTGTGTATGTGTGCAAGTGTAAATATTTGTAGGAGACAGCATTTTGAGGCCACATTCTCCAAATACAATAAACCTTGCCATACATTATAAGGGATAGTGATGTTGCTGACATTAGGAGAGCCATGACAAACCCTCGCCATACTATTCCTGTGGCATGTGTAATAAATGCACATCCATGTAGTAGCACTGATTAGATAGACAATCCTGGTCAATGTGTGATTGTGGGTATGTCAGACCATTATCATGGGTTTCAGTGAGTACAATATCCAATGTGGGGTGTGGGTGCTGGGTATACTGTCTTTACACCATGGTACCCCCAGTACATGTCCCAAGGTCCACTGTATGAGGACTGCTGTCATCATCAACCATGCAGGTAAATGATTACACTATCTATCCCAATGATGCATGTGCTATGTGCAAATTCTGTGTAACAGAATGGACTCACTGACAAGGTAGTTTGAACTGCTTAACCCAGGTCTGTTAGATGTGTCTATGACTGTTATGTGTTTGCCAATGTGTATATGACAGTATGTCATACTAGGTATTGTTCATTAACACCCAGTACATCCACCATTACCATACTGTACAAGGCTTGGTGATGTTATTCACTTAACAATAAACTCGGGACAAGCCTCATCCTAAAACTTCTGTGGTGTGTGCAATTAAGGCCAAACACATTAGCGGCAATAAGTACCAAGGTACGGGTTCTACTCTCAGTGTTGCCAAGTAAGTTTGTGTGTATGTGAAGGGATCTACTTCAGTTTGTAGAAAATACATGTCCCGGGAGATCATTTGTCCGAGAACTAACTGGCAAAAGCTAACATTTCAAAGGAATCATCTTGTGGAAATTAATTCCATCAAAACTAGCAGTAGATGTGTAAATGTCCCTTTGTACAGCTGTACCACGATACTGGAGTTGGTATATATAGTTGGATGTGGTTGTTGTGGGCACAGCCACCCACATCAGGGTTATTGTTGGGCCTATCCCCCCGCTTAGTCTGCTGTTATACTGTACAGTTTATGTTAACAGGTTAAGTCGTTGTTAATCACTCTATGTGTGGTTCTACACCACCCCACACCCTCCAAAGTGGGGGGCTGTATGACCCACACCAGCAAACCTATGTTTACCAACTCCCGGACTGCACTACATTGAGGAAGAGGACATATACCCTGACATTACCATTGATTAAACTGGCAGACTGATTATTTACTGATGTGATGTTTTGCCAATTTGGTCTTGGTGGAATTATATAGGCCAAAATGAGTTCACTGCAAAATGAAGTACATCCATGTGTACAGTATTCTCTGTGTATTGCATCAACGCCAAAGCCTGTGTGTGTGTGTGTGTGTGTGTGTGTGTGTGTGTGTGTGTGTGTGTGTGTGTGTGTGTGTGTGTGTGTGTGTGTGTGTGTTATTCACAAACATTTGGTGTGTGCCACCCAGTACACTTACCATTGTCCACTGGAGAAGAGCTGCTGACATCAGACACCATGCACTCACCTGTATACACCCCTCAGACCTATCAGCCATGTGGCACATGCAGTAACTGTTATACAGACTTGTTACTTGTGTTCAGCTGTACCCAGGATATGACACAGTCAATGTGTTACCAAAGTGCCATACCCCTTGTAGGAAAGGACAGCAGACCAACATCCTGCTGACACATAGACACCTACAACACAAACTGAATACATTATGGAGACCACAATCAGTCAGTGTTAATAACAGCTATAATGCATCAAGGCTGGACAGCTACACACCCTGACATGTAAGCATTAAACATTCCAGATGAAAACATGTTAAACAACATTACATTGCTAAACCTTAGTACATTCACCCTGTGCATCAGAACCATATTAGCTTATCCCTGCATCGATGGTATGGATGACAGGGATGTGGCACAGGTATCATCATATGCACAGGGTGTGTTGTGGGTTTGCCAGATACCTTTGCTGAGCCATTTAGTTGACATTATGTGTGTGTGTGTTAGGGGGTTCTTTATCAACTGGGCTGTGCAGATGTGGTGTGTGTAGGTATGGAGGTACCCTAGCTGTGTTGGTGATGTGTCTGTGTATGTATGCACACAATTCTGCCATGTGGCTGCCCTATACAGGAGTTTATTGGACAGCTGCAGACCATACATGGCAAGGTGTACAGGTCACTGTGTCCAGCCATGGACATGGGAACTGTGCCTGCCAGGAGTTCCACGGACACTACCACGTAGAAGCCCAAATATGTTACTCTCCCCTGATGATGACAATTGTCTGCTGGATCTGCATCCCTGTTTGGACTAGCCAGGACCACATGCACATGGTCTGCTGCTTTGTGGTGTGGGCAGCACCCCCCCAGCAGTGCTAGTGCTGATAATGCTACTACAGGAGCGGCTGTGACTTGTTGCACGTCCATGTAGACCTCCACCTGTTGGTGTTGCTGACCTATGTCCATGTGGTTGATGCCCTGCTCCCACCATATGCTCTAACACAGACACCACATGGTTGAGGATTCCCACTATCTCACCCAAATGTCTGTCCAGGACCTCTGCAAAATAATGGTGGGCACCTGCAAGATCACGGATGTTGTCAAGTACAGCAGAATGAGTAGCCGTCTGGAGCCTCAGACTCTGTCTGGTTTAATGTTCCATACATGCCTGTGCCTCCATGACAACCTGAAACATGTATCTGGTGACACCTGCTTTGGCACTTCCGCCAGGGGCTTGATGGCCAGCAGCCCTCCTACAAGCACCCCTGTACATCTGCCTGTGTGGTACCTCGCCGGTCATCCAGCTATGACTGCTGTGTACAGACACACTTGCCATAGTCCCCACACTGTCCTGTCCCATGCCACAACCTGCCAACTGTTTCTCATCTATGGCCACTGGTGATGGGGTATGTATGTGCATTGTGACTGTGTGCGGGGATGGGGTGAAGAAAAGTAGGATGTCAACCAATGGCACAGCTTCAGCCCCTGACAACCTTGCTTGTGCCTTGCCATACCTATCATCATTGTCAGAGTCTGTATGGACACTAACATAAGTTTGCCTGCATGAGGGACCCTGACCCACCACGACACCTGTGAGGGGAAAACAAAAAACAAGTAATTTAAGACCTGTACATTATTGCTTACCTCTACACACACACTCACACATGCACACACACACACACACACCCACACACACACACACACACACACACACACACATACACATACACACACACACACACACACACACACACACACACACACACACACACACACACACACACACACACTTACAGGTGAGGTGGCACAAAGATATTACATAGACCTCTCATTACCCAACAGTCAACATGCATGACATATGGCATTCAGCAGCATGCACTGCAGGTATACTCAATCCTCGGTACCAACATTATACATCTCTGTGATACATGAGTTGTGTTAGTAGGTGATGTCCCTTCCCCTGGAACACATTGCACCCATGTACACAGTATTCCTGTGCACCTGTACAGCACCCTGGCATGTATTGTGCACCATACCCCATGAGTGTACACACCACTGCTGAATGTGTATATGTGTGGCAGTTATGTTTGCTCTGTTGCTCACAACCCCTGTGTGTTTGTCTGACACATACCTGGGATGATATGAGGACTGATGTTAATAGTTAATGCCTGACCTCTGATTTGCAGATCTCATCATCAGCAGTGCATGTATGAGCAATGAAATCCAGTTACACTGACAACATTCAAACACACAGTTGCTGACATGCCAGCCTCTTCCATGATATGCACTGGAGCCACAATACTGCATTATGTTGATGTTACACACACCTGATATGTGACATATGACCTGTGCAATCAAATGCAGTATCAAACAAATGTGTTAGTCATGCAGATGCTGAATGAGATGCATACAATATGTGGGTTGCATAACTGTGCACACCCTTAACACAATGGTTTGTTGCAGCACCTAAGTGATATACAGCAGTCACTATTCATGGAAGGGGTATACTAGCATGGCTGATCTTCACTTGCCATTATTTGATCACTCCTCCCTACAAATGTCCCCAACGCTGCCGGATTGCAAGGTTAGCTTATGTGCACAGCCCTTGGAGGTCATACAGTGCCTTCACTATTGCTGTGGAGTTAGGGTTATGTCTGGCACAATTCATGATTTTGACTGTGTTCAAATACAGTCATTCTTAGCAAGCTTTAGATGTATGCTTCAGTTCACTGTTGTGTTTCAGGATGACACACCTCCCCATCCTCAGCCTTATTGCAGATGCTTGACAACTATGGGCCACACATGAGTGTCATTTTGCTGTGTTCCAAATTCAGAACGCCATGTCTACTGACCTAGTTCCTGCTAATGAACAGCAAACCTAAAGATGTACACTGATACCAGCAAGGTAAAAATAGGGATGGTGGGCCTGAGGTGGAGTGAGGTGTTGCTTGTGCACCACATGTATCTTTATTAATGCTGTCTGTAGGTTTCAGCCTTGGTCTCAGTATACCATTAAACATTGCAACACATGCCTTTGGGAGACTTGATGTTATGCATATGCTACCTGTAGAGAGCCCTGGATGATGTTTCCTGTGGAATAAGTGTTCCATCTGATTACCCTAACCCATAGGCCACACTTATGCAGATTCCAGATGATTGTCGACACAGGTACTGCACAGGCAGTACTTGCTAGACATTCCTACAAGTCCGTTAGTGTTGCTGCATGTTGCTGGGCAGCCTTCTTGACCAGTTTGCAACATGTGCCGTCATTTGTCTTGGACGGGCATCTGTTTATTTTCTACATTAATGTTTCCCATATTTCATACACACATACATGACTGTCTGCACTGTTTGCCATGGTATATGCAATGGTGAGGTAAGGCCATTTCTCCCACTCCTGAGTGCTACCTTTCAGATATGAGATCCATTCCATGGTTTGTAAGATGTGTGCAAGCCATGGCTGCCTCTGTTTCAGGTGAGTGGGAAAATGTTGTGGACATACGTCTTGGACAGCAGACCATTACTTAGTGTGACTTTGAGGTCCTGTACTTGATGGAAGGTGTGTACTCAAGAAGAGTGAATGCTTTCAGTACCTCAAAAGCTGCTTCCACAATATGTGTTTGTTAAGGTATACATTTCCCATATTTGTTGTCTTAACATAGGATTCCATATTACACATTCATTGCTCATGTTAGGATCACATTACAGGTTGTAAAAGGTGTGGAATGTGGTATTGTGATTTGCTGTTGTTTAGATCAGGAACAGTTGCCATTGTAAAAGTGGTGCATATACTGTTGTAGCCACTGTATAAGAGTAATGTTTCAGACATGCCCCTACTGTAGGCCAGTTGTCCCACCATTATGTTAATCTCTGACCACACATCTTGTACTGACCCGGTTGTTAGGC
>NW_025058990.1:0-4397 GCF_019279795.1 Protopterus annectens
TTTCTTCCCGAGGTGCCCAAGTTCACCGAGGACAGGGCTGTATCATCTCTTCCACAGCTTCAGAGGTGCAAATGTTCACTGGGGACAAGGCATTATCTCTTCCACAGCTTCAGAGGTGCCCAAGTTCACTGGGGACAGGGCTTTATCTCTTCCACAGCTTCAGAGGTGCCCAAGTTCACTGGGGACAGGGCTTTATCTCTTCCACAGCTTCACAGGTGCCCAGGTTCACTGGGGACAGGGCTTTATCTCTTCCACAGCTTCAGAGGTGCCCAAGTTCACTGGGGACAGGGCGTTATCTCTTCCACAGCTTCAGTGGTGCCCATGTTCACTGTGGACAGGGCTTTATCTCTTCCACAGCTTCAGAGGTGACTAAGTTCACTGGGGACAGGGTTTTATCTCTTTGATAGCTTCAGAGGTATCCAAGTTCACTGGGGACAGGTGTTTATCTTTTCCACAGCTTCAGAGGTGCCCAAGTTCACTGGGAGAAGGCTTTATCTTTCCACAGCTTCAGAGGTGCCCAAGTTCGATGGGGACAGGGCTTTATATCTTCCACAGTTTCAGAACTGCCCATGTTCACTGGGGACTGGGATTTGTCACAGCTTCAGAGGTGCCTAATTTCACTGGGGGACAAGGATTTAGCTTTTCCACAGCTTCAGATGTACCCATGTTCACTAGGGACAGGGCTTTATCTGTTCCACAGCTTCAGAGGTCGCTAACTTCACTGGGTACAAGGCATTATCTCTTCCACAGCTCCAGAGGTGCCCAAGTTCACTGGGGGCAGGGCATTATCTATTCCACAGCTTCAGAAGTGCCCAAGTTCACTGGGGACATGGCTTTATCTATTCCACAGCTTCAGAGGTGCCCAAGTTCACTGGGGACAGGGCTTTATCTCTTCCACAGCTTCAAAGACTCCCAAGTTCACTGGGGATAGGGCTTTGTCCCTTCCACAGCTTCAGAGGGACCCAAGTTCACTGGGGACAGGGCTTTATCTCTTCCACAGCTTTAGAGGGGCCCAGGTTCACTTGGGAAAAGACTTTATCTCTTCCCCAGCTTCAGAGGTGCCCAACTTCACTGTGGACAGGGCTTTATCTCTTCCACAGCTTCAGAGGTGTCTAAGTTCACTGGGGACAGGGCTTTATCTCTTCCACAGCTTCAGAGGTGACCAAGTTCACTGGGGACAGGGCTTTATCTCTTCCACAGCTTTAGAGGTGTCCAGGTTCACTTGGGAAAAGGCTTTATCTCTTCCCCAGCTTCAGAGGTGCCCAACTTCACTGTGGACAGGGCTTTATCTCTTCCACAGCTTCAGAGGTGTCAAAGTTCACAGGGAACAGGGCTTTATCTCTTCCACAGCTTCAGAGGTGCCAAAGTTGGCCGGAGACAAGGCTTATCTCTTACACATCTTTAGAGGTGAGCAAGTTCACTGGGGACAGGCCTTTATCTCTTTCCCAGCTTCAGAGGTGCCCAATTTCATGGGGACAGGGCTTTATCTCTTCCACAGCTTCAGTGGTGCCCAGGTTGAATGGGGACAAGGCTTTATCTCTTTCATAGCTTCAGACTTGCCCAAGTTCACCGAGGACAGGGTTTTACCTCTTCCACAGCATCAGAGGTGTCCAACTTCACTGGGGACAGTGCTTTATCTCTTCCTCAGCTTCAAAGGTGCCCAAGTTCACTGGGGACAGGGCTTTACCTCTTCTATAGCTTCTTCCACAACTTGAGAGGTTTCCAACTTCACTGGGGGCAGGGCTTTATCTCTTCCACAGCTTCAAAGTTACCCATGTTCACTGGGGACAGGGCTTTATCTCTTCCATAGCTGCAGACATGCCAAAACTCACTGAGGACAGGGTTTTATTTATTCCACAGTATTAGAGGGGCTCAAGTTCACTGAGAACAGGGCTCTATCTCTTCCACAGCTTCAGAGGTGACCAAGTTTACTGGGGACGGGGCATTATCTCTTCCACAGCTTCAGAGATGCCCAAGTTCACTGGGGACAAGGATTTAGCTCTTCCACAGCTTCAGATGTACCCATGTTCACTAGGGACAGGGCTTTATCTGTTCCACAGCTTCAGAGGTCGCTAACTTCACTGGGTACAAGGCATTATCTCTTCCACAGCTTCAGAGGTGCCCAGGTTCACTTGGGACAGGGCATTATCTATTCCACAGCTTCAGCAGTGCCGAAGTTCACTGGGGACAGGGATTTATCTATTCCACAGCTTCAGAGGTACCCAAGTTCACTGGGGACAGGGATTTATCTCTTCCACAGCTTCAAAGACACCCAAGTTCACTGGGGATAGGGCTTTGTCTCTCCTACAGCTTTTGAGGGGCCCAGGTTCACTGGGGACAGGGCTTTATCTCTTCCCCAGCTTCAGAGGTGCCCAAGTTCACTGTGGAAAGGGCTTTATCTCTTCCACAGCTTCAGAGGTGCCAAAGTTTACAGGGAACAGGACTTTATCTCTTCTGCAGCTTCAGAGGTGCCAAAGTTGGCTGGAGACAAGGCTTTATCTCTTCCACAGCTTTAGATGTGACCAAGTTCACTGGGGACAGGGCTTTATCTCTTCCCCAGCTTCCGAGGTGCCCAATTTCATGGGGACAGGGCTTTATCTCTTCCACAGCTTCAGTGGTGCCCAGGTTCACTGGGGACAAGGCTTTATCTCTTTCATAGCATCAGACATGCCTAAGTTCACTGGGGACATGGCTTTATCTCTTCCACAGCTTCAGATGTGCCCAAGTTCACTGAGGACTGGGCTTTATCTCTTCAACAGCTTCAGAGAAGCCCAAGTTCACTGGGGACAGGGCTTTATCTCTTCCACAGCTTTGGTGGAGCCCAAGTTCACTGTGGACAGGGCTTTATCTCTTCCATAGCTTCACACATGCCCAAGTTCACTGAGGACAGGGTTTTATCTCTTCCACTGCTTCAGAGGGGCTGAAGTTCATTGAGGACTGGGCTCTATCTCTTCTACAGCTTCAGAGGTGACCAGGTTTACTGGGGACGGGGCTTTATCTATTCCACAGCTTCAGAGGTTCCCAAGTTCCCTGGGGACAGGGCATTATCTCTTCCACAGCTTCAGAGGTGTCCAAGCTCACTGGAGACAGGGCGTTATCTCTTCCACAGCTTCAGAAGTGCCTAAGTTCACTGTGGACAGGGCTTTATCTCTTCCACAGCTTCAGAGGTGCCCAAATTCATTAGGGACAGGGCGTTATCTCTTCCACAGCTTCAGAGGTGCCCAAGTTCACTGGGGACAGGCTTTATCTCTTCGACATCTTCAGAGGTGCCCATGTTCACTGGGGACAGAGCTTTATCTCTTCCACAGCTTCAGATGTGACTAAGATCGCTGGGGACAGGGCTTTATCTCTTCGACAGCATCAGAGGTGTCCAACTTCACTGGGGACAGGGCTTTATCTCTTCCACACCTTCAGAGTTGCCCAAGTTCACTGGTGACAGTGCTATATCTGTTCCACTCTGCTTCAGAGCTTGCCCGCACATTCACTGGGGGCAGGGCTTTATCTCTTCCACAGCTTCAAAGGTGCCCAAGTTCACTGGGGACATGGCTTTATCTCTTCCACAGCTTCAGAGGTGCCCAAGTTCACTGGGACAGGGCTTTATCTCTTCCGCAGCTCATAGAGCTCAAATACCACTGGGGACAGGCCTTATCTCTTCCCACAGCCTAGAGGTGTGACCCGCTTACTGGGGACAGGGCTTTATCTATTTCAAAGATTCAGAGGTTCCCAAGTTCACTCAGGACAGGGCGTTATCTCTTCCACAGCTTCAGAGGTGCCCATGTTCACTGGGGACAGGGCGTTATCTCTTCCACAGCTTCAGAGGTGCCAAAGTTGGCCGGAGACAAGGCTGTATCTCTTACACAGCTTTAGAGGTGACCAAGTTCACTGCGGACAGGCTTTTATCTCTTCCCCAGCTTCATAGGTGCCCAATTTCATGGGGACAGGGCTTTATCTCTTCCACAGCTTCAGTGGTGCCCAGGTTCAATGGGGACACTTTTCCTTCACATTCAAGGGGCCCCGTTACTCAACTTTATTTTTTAAGTTCAAGGGGCAAGTTCTACAGGGGTTTATTTTTTAATTTAGGGGCCCAATTCACGGGGAAGGGCATCTCTTACAGCTTTTTCCCCCCCTTTAGGGGGGGTTTTCCCCCCAGCTTAATTTTTAATTCCGGGGCGGGGTTTTTTTTTTCCCCCGCTTAATCCCCAAATTCAGGGGCAGGGGTTTTTTTTTTCCCCCGCTTAATCCCCAAATTCAGGGGCAGGGTTTTCCTTACAGCTTAATCCCAGTTCAGGGGCAGGGTTTACTTTACAGCTTATCCCTTCACAGGGGTTTATTTTTCCCGTTCAAGGGGCCCCGTTACTCAGGGGTTTTTTTTCCAAGTTCAAGGGGCCCGTTACTCA
>NW_025058991.1:0-5904 GCF_019279795.1 Protopterus annectens
CATTAACAAGCATCTTCTAGCTCTTATCAATAACAACAACCATCACTACCTAACCTAGTCATTAACAATCATCTTCTATCTCTACTCATTACCAACACCAATCACAACCTAACCTAGTCAGTAACAATCACCTTCTAGCTCTAATCATTACCAACAACCATCACAACCTAACCTAGTCACTAACAATCATCTTCTAACTCTAATCATAACCAACAACCATCACAACCTAACCTAGTCATTAACAATTGTATTCTAGCTCTAATCATTACCAACCATCACAACCTAACCTAGTCATTAACAATCATCTTCTAGCTCTAATCATTACCAACAACCATCACAACCTAACCTAGTCATTAACAATCATCTTCTAACTCTAATCTTTACAACAACCACCACAACCTAACCTAATCATTAACAATCATCTTCTAGTTCTAATCATTACAAATAACCATCACAACCTCACCTAGTCATTTAGAATCATCTACTAGCTCTATCCATTACCAACAACCATCAACCTGGCAGTCCCTAACAAGGTCATTGTCTGGCTGTAATCATAACCAGCAACCATCCGCGACCCAACCTAATCATTAACAATCATCTTCTAACTCTAGTCATTACTAAATAACCATCAGCAACCTAGTCATTAACAATCAACTTCTAGCTCTAATCATTACCAACAAACATCGCAACCTAACCTAGTCACTAACAATCATCTTCCAGCTCTAATCATTGCCAGCAACCGTCACAGCCTAACCTAGTCATTAAAAATCATCTTCGAAGCTCTAATCACTACCAAATATATCACAACCCTAGCAATTGCTTAAATCCACAATCATCTTCTAGCTGTAATCATTACCAACAACCATCACAACCTAACCTAGTCACTAACAATCATCTTCTAGCTCTAATCATTACCAACAACCATCACAACCTAACCTAGTCATTAACAATCATCTTCTCGCTCTAATCATTACCAACAGACATCACAACCTAGTCATTAACAATCATCTTCTAGCTCTACTCATTACCAACAACCATCACAACCTAACCGAGTCATTAAGAATCATCTTCTAGATCTACTCATTACCAACACCATCACAACCTAACCTAGTCATTAACAATCATCTTCTAGCTATAATCATTACCAACAACCGATACAACCTAACCTAGTCATTAACAATCATCTTCTAGCTCTAATCATTACCAAATCCATCACAAACTAACCTAGTCAATAAAAATCATCTTCTAGCTCTAATCATTACCAACAACCACCACAACCTAACCTAGTCAATAACAATCACCTTCTAGCTCTAATAGCTACCAACAACCATCACAACCTAACCTAGTCATTAACAATCATCTTCTAGCTCTAATCCTTGCTAACAACCATCACAACCTAACCTAGTCATTAACAATCCTATTCTAGCTCTACTCATTACCAACAACCATCACAACCTAACCTAGTCACTAACAATCATCTTCTAGCTGTAATCATTACCAACAACCATCACAACCTAACCTAGTCACTAACAAACATCTTCTAGCTCTAATCATTACCAACAACCATCACAACCTAACCTAGCCACTAACAATCATCTTCTAGTTCTAATCATTGCCAACAACCATCAGAACCTAACCTAGTCATTAACAATCATCTTCTAGCTCTAATCATTACCAACATCCATCAAAACCTAACCTAGTCATTAACAAGCATCTTCTAGCCCTAATCATTACCAGCAACCATCAGAACCTAACCTAGTCATTAACAATCATCTTCTAGATCTAATCATTATCAACAACCATCACAACCTAACCTAATCACTAACAATCATCCTATAGCTCTAATCATTACCAACAATCATCACAACCTAACCAAGTCATTAACAATCATCTTCTAGCTCTAATCATTACCAACAATGATCACAACCTAACCTAGTAACTAACAATCATCTTCTAGCTCCTGTCATTACCAACAACCATCACAACCTAACCTAGTCATTAACAATAATCTTCTAGCTCTAATCATTACAAACAACCATCACAACCTAACCTAGTCACTAACAATCATCTTCTAGCTCTAATCATTACCAACAACCATCACAACCTAACCTAGTCATTAACAATCATCTTCTAGCTCTAATAATTACCAACAACCATCACAACCTAACTTAGTCATTAACAATCATCTTCTAGCTCTAATCATTACCAACAACCATCACAACCTAACCTACTCATTAAAAATTATCTTCTACAATAATCATTACCAACAACCATCACAACCTAACCGAGTCACTAACAATCATCTTCTAGCTCTAATCATTACCAACAACCATCACAACCTAACCTAGTCATTAACAATCATCTTCTCGCTCCAATCATTACCAACAAACATCACAACCTAACCTAGTTACTAACAATCATCTTCTAGGTCTAATCATTAACAACAACCACCACAACCTAACCTAGTCATTAAAAATCATCTTCTAGCTCTAATCATTACCAACAACCATCACAACCTAACCTAGTCACTAACAATAATCTTCTAACTCTAATCATTACCAACAACCATCACAACCCAACTTAGTCATTAACAATCATCTTCTAGCTCTAATTATTACCAACAACCATCAAAACCTAACCTAGTAATTAACAATCATCTTCTAGCTCTAATCATTACCACAACCATCACAACCTAACCTAGTCATTAACAATCATCTTCTAGCTCTAATCATTACCAACAACCACCACAACCTAACCTAGTCACAAACTATCATCATCTAGCTCTAATCATTACCAACAACCATCACAACATAACCTAGTCATTAACAATCATCTTCTAGCTCTAATCATTATCAACTATCACAACCTAACCTAGTCATTAACAGCCATCTTCTAGCTCTTATCATTAACAACAACCATCACAACCTAACCTAGACATTAACAATCATCTTCTAGCTCTAATCATTACCAACAACCATAACAATCTAACCTAGTCATTAACAATCATCTTCTAGCTCTACTCATTACCAACAACCATCACAACCTAACCTAGTCATTAACAATCATCTTCTAGCTCTAATCATTACCAACAACCATCACAACCTAACTGTTAGATATTATGAATTTATGGCTGAAATTATGTTGTAAATATGCTGAAAGAAAAAGTTTGCTTAAATACAGAAACAGAGTTTAGTAATATGTGATCAGCAACCATACTAAATGACTGTGGCTTAAAAAAATAAGGAACTTGCTTATAAGTGTATTACACACACATCAAGAAAGCTGAACTTCTTACAGACATGATAAGAATGTATTCTGCTTTCACTGGACAACAGGACATGCTTTTCTAAGAAAGTTTAAAAATGTGCTTTTTTAATCCACAAGGCGTTTCCTTGAAGACAGTTTACTTATCAGCATTTGGACAAGAACAGATGTGTTAGCATTTGCGTCATCAAAGCAGTATCTTTCCAAAACCTAGAGGGTGTGTGTTTAACTAAAATATGTATAAAAAGTCTGTATTAAATCTAGTTGTTAGGGGTATGGTAGGGACACATTTGGTGTCCTGAGGTAAATGTTATATCTCTTACATCATCTGTACTATATGAGAAGTAAAGTTGGAACAGTACTTTTAAGCTGCAACGTTTGTCCAGTTTGGTTTATTAAAAGTTATTGGTTACTGCTCTTAAAATTGCAGTAACTAACATTTGTACGTATGTGTCAATTCTGAACAGAAGTATTCCAGTTTATACAGCTTGCAGTAGTAAAATTTTTTAGACGTCTACATCCGGAGTGAGACTGAAGTTCCAGTCGCAGTGACATAATTTTGCTAAAGGTGCAAGGGGATATCCACTTAGCTCCAACAGGTCCACTGCCTTTTGTGCTTCTCCCAAAGTTTCTCAAGTGACTTTGAAAAATTTCCAGCCATCTGCAACAACAGCCTGATCACCTGTTTTCTTGCCTCACTGGTAAGACTTTTCTACAGCCACATTTTTTTAGTATGGATGCTATTCGCAAAGTTTGGATATTAAACAGTTTGGATATTAGATTAAACAGTATGGATATTTTCATGCATAATTCAAGCAAAATGTAAAAATTGCAATGTTGGTATACACAGCACATTAGTAAATGTAAAACCTTATTAGGGCAGGTTGATAGTAAGGCATTATGCAAATGTATTACAATATCTGACTGGTATCTCAAAGAAAACCATGTGAAATATGACAAATGGTTAATGTGCGTATCAAGCAAAACTGCATTTTGTGTATTATGCCATAAAAAAGTATTTTACAATATTGCTAAAACAATAGACTGTGAAGACAGATCTGTTCATGATAAAGAATTAACTAAGGCTAAAGTGTTTCCATTATATTCAGATGTTAAACAGTTATGTCCTGTCACCACATGTGAGTCAAATCAGTTACTGATAGAACCCCTAGTACATTTTGTTACAAAAAAATGTAGTAAACTTCTAAAAAGAGACACAATGAGTTCAGGAAGTTTAGACAAGTTATACAAACATTTTTCGTGCGCATAGGAGTTTTGTGATTCAGCAGAACAGTATTCCTGAGACATATCAGGCAGACCATGAGGAGACTCTTAAACAACAGTTACAAGATGAAGAAAATAGATTAGCTGAACTGACAGAGACTGACTTCCTACATACATTGGGAAACAGTAGGAAACTACAGCTGATCTGTACAAAAGAAATATATTTTATAATATGTTTGTGTTCTTTGAAATGGTTAGGGCTGGACATGGTAGGATGGTGAAATACAAATCATTCTCAAATGTTTAAAACTTCCATTCAATTAAAGCAATATATTTATCAGTACTACAGTAAAGTAGAGCATATGACTGACATCCTCATAGCATAGTCAAAAGGTAAACAAAACAGTTCTTGTATATAAAAAGTAAATAAAAATAGTTAATAAGAGTAATGATTTAAAGTCACAAGACTGACATGCATGCATTTTCTTTTATACAACACACAAGAATAACAGGCAGACAACAGCAAATATAAATAATGTAAATATATAAATGTGTTTGTTAAGCTAATATCTATTTATTTTTTTACATTTTTTTTATAATTGTATAGTAACACCACAACAAACAGTTAAAGTTCTGAATTTTAAAAAGAAATAAAATCACGGATGGTATTAGTCAAACAGTCTTTGTAAAATGAATGTCAGAACAGTTAAATAAATAAATAAAAAAATACTGAAATCAAAAGTTAAAAAATATGTAAGCTAATTGTAAAATAATGCTTATTGTATAGTTAGTAAATCACAAATATAATACTGTTTTATAACTGCATTTTACTAACAGATGATTAAAGGAAAAATGCTAAAAAGGGTTAACTGAAATGTGAGCTCAGACCTTCCTAAACTGGACAAATAGTTACAGGAAATGTTGAACAGATAAGATAAGAAACAAGATTGCCAGACAAGTGGCTTGAGTTTTTCTAAAAATTTGTTGTTATTAAAACATAATTGTTAAAATGTTCACATGCAACACTATTTGGTAATTATAATAAAACATCACAATTGTGCATATATGTCACTGATAAAAAAAAAACCTTAGTTACATCAAGTATAGCCAGCAGATGGGTTATAGTATACATACAGTTTAAATAAAGTAGGCAGGAGGGTACAAATAACTACTACTAGTAGAAATAGACAGCAAAGGCAACAGAAAGATGATCAAATCAGACAAAGGTCTACAGTTTGGTAACCTAATAAAATAAATGTATAACCAAAGTGTTGGGCTGACATACATTCTATTCTCACAGTATAAAACAAATAAACAATACTGCAGTACTACAGGGGGAGGGGTACTTTATCAGTTTTACAAACTGTGTGAGCAGTATGTGTTCAAAGTAAATAAAGCTAAGAGATTCAAAAGGGT
>NW_025058992.1:0-6510 GCF_019279795.1 Protopterus annectens
GGCCGGGCTATTCCCCAGTCAGCTAGGGCACACAGTTTCAGTGTGTTAAACCACAGCTCACCTCAGACTCATTTTGCACCTGTTGAACCCTTGCTCACCTCACAGGCACTCATTTGCACCCTGTTAAACCCTGCTCACCTCACAGGCAGATGCACTCCAACTTGTTAACTATAAGCTCAGCTATGGGCACATCTAAGCATTTGTTATTATTTGTTATCTCATTTCTTCACAATAAATGACCTATTTCATTTACATTTCCATAAATATAATTTATATGTACATATATATCGAGACTTATTTCCTGCTTATTTCACTAAAAATAAAAATTGATGTTGGGAGGGCTTGAACCATGACTGCCTGCTTTTCAGCCGATGTCTCTACCGCTACGCTATTGCTTTTTGGCTTACTTTGCATGAATTGGTTCTATATGCTTTCCTTACTACTAACTATTATAGCTGAGCTATGAGCATGTATAAACAAAGCACACTCAAGACAAAACATCTTTACAGTTTAAAATATATGTATTCATTTATGATTTTATGTTTCGTAGTCTGTGTAGGGCATGTTTATGTTGTGTTGTGTTTCATTTCATATGCTCTGTCATGAGAGTTCACTTTGGGCACTTTTACTCTTCTAGAGGTCTGTCCGCTTGCAGGGCTCATTCTAGACACGCCCCCTACTGTCTTCCGGACCGTGTTAGCCTTAGGTGTGATTCAGCATGCCCTCATGCATATGCATGACATGCTGACGTCACACCGTTTAACTGCAGCCTCCGTGTAAGCCTTGTATCTCTTACATGGAGGCTTCGTGAATCCTGCCCATAGTGTACACAAGTTTAAATAAATTTGTGGTATCTACCTTCACCAGCAGTGCCTATTTTTGGATCCATTTGCAATGATGTTTTGTTGGTATTGTCCGGACAACATCAGGCTGCATTTATGAACTTCAGAAAGAACTGGCTCCCCACTTAAGCACCATGTGAGTAATAGCCTCACATCAGGCTTGTGCCTACTGAATAATTGCACAGCAACAGTTACCCTCCACAAAGGGAGCCACCCACTGATCCAGGAACTATCGACTATTAGCCTGACCTTGTCTGCAAGGCCACAGAAATGTATCATCATGGAACTCATAAACAAAACATTGGTAACCTCAAACTCTGGATCCCACACAGTTTGGGTTTGTGAAAGGCAGATCATGCCTCCTGAACCTGATTGACTTCTTTGAGGCAGTCCTGGAAATCCGTGGAATGAGGGAGTAGATTGGTTCACAGCCTATCTTGACCTCTGGGCTTTCGACACCATCCCCCATTCTGGAATTGGCTAAACTCTTTAAACTAGGTATAAATCCTCACGTCACAGATAGGTTTCAGCAGCTCACCTTCCAATATACTAACCAAAAATTGCAGACTCAAATCTGACCTCAAGCAGTGACAAGTGAGTACACAGGGTTCCGTCCTAAGACTCCCTGTTTTAGTATCTACTACTCTGAAGTACAGGCTAACACAAGAGGCCTCTGGCTATTAGAAGTTTACAGATGACTGCAAACTAGAGCCAAAATCAAGTCCCAAATGATGTGGACATCCTACAGAAGAGTTTGCTGGAACGGATGCACCTGGTGTCAGAGCCATGGCCTCGAGCTCAATGCCAAAAGTGCAGTGTCATCCTTTGGTGAGCCCTGTACCCATGAACTACCACATAGGCAGCCAATCCTACTTAACACTGAATGTGTGATAAGAGACCTTAGGACCCAGGTGGACAGTAGTCTCTCCTTTGATGACATTGCCCCAGTGTGGTCAGGAGTCCTTCTGTGGCACCTCATCATAAAGTTTCTCATCAGAAAAAAGGGTCATTGTTCCCCTCTATGACACTCCATTGAACCCTTTATGAAATTTCGCGCCCCTTTTTGGAATGTACCTGCAGACATCTGCAGCAGCTAAGAAGGCCGCAGTACCTCACAAAAGTTACTGGCCTCAAACCGTGCTACTGACCACCTCAAAAACTCCCAGCTTTACTCCGTAGCATATCGCCTACTCCGTCGTGATCTCTGCCCTAACATATAAAAGCTATGTCGACAAACTGGACATGCTACACCTAAAAGACCAATCCCTTCAAGCTACATGCTCTAGGACCCCAAACCATGTCACCACAATAAACACGGATATGCTGGAAGGACGTTCTTGTCCCAGAAGCTTCCATACTCTGGAACAGACTACCATCTATGTCAAGCAAAGTTCTTCATTAGCACTCTTCAAAAAAAATCTTGATGAGTGGATGGGGAATAGGAAATACACCCCAGGGATCACTTCTGTGTCTCTGCTCGACAGTGGCACATTTAAATAACTTTCTTGGGTGGCGTAAGCCAGGGAACCTTGTTGGCTAGGCCATGCCATTTATGGGCCGATAGCCTAGTACCTACCTATGAACTTATAAGTTGTTGTACTCATCCTGCAGCAACTTACTGTTTCTTATTAATTTGATGTATTTCAGAAACCTGTGGGTCACATTTTGCATAATTTTGATAATCCTATAACAGATATAATATATGGGGTAGAATGAGGCTATTGATTTAACATAGAGATTTTTGTTGCATTATGCTGACAAGAAAATTGATTAATTGATAACCAATCAAAAGATAACATTTGAATCAGGTGGTCAGCAGCCAAATATTGTTAAGCAATAAAATTTTATTAAGCACATTCATCCTATTATTAGGACTTCATCAGAAGAATATAACAATCTCACTCTATCCTTCACAGTTCTACATAAAGAATTAATGTAGGGAAGACATGTCTACCTATCCTAATTCATTAATTATCCAATAAATATTTAAAGAAATCTACCAATGTTTCACATGAAATATACAAAATATAAAAAAATATATAAAAACATGACATTTAACATATTGTATAAAAAGCTTGAGATTTAAAACAGAAAGAACAATCCCTTACATACCTTGTAATCTTCCGACCTCACTAATGACAATCATTAAATTCCATTTTCAAAGCTTTACGTTTCAACAGTGGAAAAATAGATAAAACATCATTCAGACATGAAGTGTTGTTAGTATGTAACTAGCCAGTGCATCAGGTCCCGGTCGGTTGAGGTGTTCCTCCCCTCCTGAAGGCTTGTAAAAAGCAAAAAAGTACGGAAGACTTTTTCCCTGCAGACTTGTTTTAATAGGGTGTTCCTACTCACCTCCTGAAAACATAAAAGCATAAGTACGGAAGACTTTCCCCACCATGGAACTTGTTTTAATAAGGTCAATATCCACTTAAATACCTTCCCACCTGTAAACCTGACAAACTGGGTCCAAAAAGCACTGGTGAATGTCCCCATAACTCCCACATGTAGTTTTGTTTATGCTGATAAGCATTAGGTTGGAAGGGTTAGACTTTCCTGTAGCCTTCTTTCTTCCACAATTAAGGTAAAAACAGCATGCTTTCTACTGTTCAGCAGACAAGCATAGTGGGCTCTGTACCTCCAAACAGTGCATTTCTCAATAAACTAAAATTAAACAAACATGCTACAAAGAGATTAAACGGGCTCTCTGCATTGTAAATTGAAAGCAGGCAGGAACTGTGTTGTTTTTAACAGTGAGACACAAAGACAGAGTATTGGGCATATAAAAGGAAACAAAAAGAACATAACTCATGCACATGCCTCCGACATCACTTTACTAGTTTAGCCCAGTTCAGCCCTTCACCTCCCTTCTCTCTCAGTAATCCAGAGGTTACAATCACCTACCTGACCAGCCACCTTTTTCAAGATTCGCCAGTGCATCAAGTCCCCAGTCGGTTGAGGTATGTTCACATGCTTATGTATTTAATTCTTGTTTCTTTATCTGAGCTCAATGTACTAACTGTTGACTGCATTTACTTGCAAACTGAAACCTTGATGAATTAAGGCATGTTTATTGGTACCAGCTGTTACACATTACTCGCAAACTGCTGTTGATATTCTATCCATTTATTGTCGTTTGCATTGACTTAGTGGTCTGTCCTGGGTAGTGTAGCATTGATAAGGGACAGAAATAATGAACAAGTAGTGTAGCATTGATAAGAGACAGAAATAATGAATATTAAGTGAGCCCTTAAGGCAGATATATAGGAAAGAGTGCTGCTGTTTGTTAATACTAAAAGGTGCACATGGACTTGTTTGATAATCATGTACACTGAATGTTTGAATGATTAACTCTGTTCTTGGTATAGTACTAATAATCATGTCCCCTCTTTAGGTGTTCCTACCTCACCTCTCCCTGAAAGGCTTGTAAAAGCATAAGTATGGAAGACTTTCCCCACCAAGGAACTTGGTTTAATAAGGTCAATATCCACTTAAATGTCTTGCCACCTGTAAACCTAACAAACTGGATCCAAAAAAGCACTGGTGAACGTCCACATAACTCCCGCTTATAATTTTGATTATGCTATTAAGTATTAAGTTGGAAGGGTTAGACTTTCCTGCAGCCTTCTTTCTTCCCCAATTAAGATAAAAACAGCATGCTTTCTACTGTTCAACAGACGAGGGTATTATGCTCTGCACCTCCAAACAGTGCATGTCTCAATAAACTAAGTGAAACAAGCGTGCTACAAAAGGGAATTGGAAAACGAGCTCTCTGCATTGTAGCTTGAGAAGCAGGCAGGCAACTGTGTAGTTTTTAATAGTAGGGCCTAGGAACAGAGTATTGGGTGTATAAAAAGAAACAAAAAAGTGTGCTTGTAACCCATACCTGCACATGCTGCCTCTAGGCATCTGCTTTACTGGTTTAGGCCCACTCTGCTCGCTCCGCGCCTCACCCTGCCCCCATATTCCACCCACCCCCAGTAGTACTACATTTATAGTACCACTGGCACACCCCCTTAATTAGCTAACCAACTACACATGTTCCTAGAACCCAGCAAATGCCTAGCACAAAAATACACCCTCTATTCACCCCACTATCCATATTAACCCAAACATAGCTATTCTATTCTCTCTAATCTTTTATCCACCACATACACTCAATACAAACCCTACCCTAGTAATTTATTATGACTACAGCTAAAAACACTAATACTGCTACCCTTAGTATCCCTGCTATTCATTCCTTATCACCTAAGCTCCTATGAATATGTACAGCATCTTGAAATCCAATACCCAAACTCTCAAAAAGACACCAACCCAGCATTTAATAAGTTTATCCACCATATAACCACCCCCTCTCCTAATTCCTCCCCCCAATTACCATCACCTGACTAAATACCGCTATATTAGCTTAAAAACCAAAAGCTACGAAAAAATCATAAACAAATTTTTAAGACTCATAAGCAACTTAAAAATTAATCTTATGATGGATGGAGACATCCACCCCAACCCTGGCCCATTTACAACAGCAGACCCAAGCACACCATCTAACAACCCAATGTGTACTACCCAGATTGATAGACTTTCAAACTCATTTCTGGTCTGTCATCGCAACATCAGAAGCCTAAACAACAAGATACATAGCCTATATGGACTCTTAGCTGTTCACTCCCCTGATATCCTCTGCCTCACAGAAACCTGGCTAAACCAATAACCAAAGATAACGAAATAACCCCCCCCCCCCCACAGTACAACATCCTTAGACTGGACCAGATCTCCAGGAAAGGTGGTGGGGTAGCTGTACTATACAAGTCTACCATAACAATAACCATTTACACCCAACAGCCACCCCAGTTTGGCAATGCAGAAATTCTCATCACCAAACTAATCATAAACAAAAATAAATGCAGATACATTGTCTGCATTTATATTCCACCTGGCAAGAATGATAATACTATAGAAAATATCTTACATTGACTAGCTTCTAACTATCCCCATGAAACCATTGTCTTGGGGGACTTTAACACTGATTGGAACACCTGTTCCTCTGAAACTCCCTCCACCCATTTAAACCTCCATGGGTTTACTCAGATCATTGCCACCCCCACAAGATTTAGCAAAAAAAGAGTCAAAGATAGTATCCTCGATCGGATACTTATTAACAGCCACCCCCAAAAGTACAAGTCAGGTACATTACCCGATGATCTAAGTGATCACTGCCTTACCTGTATTATTAGGCTCAAAGCTGACATTCCCAACCAGCCCACCTACAAAACTATAAGAAACAACAGTAATTTTAACCTTGACAACTTCCAAAAATAACTCAAAGCACATAATTGTAATGTCTTGAAATGACTCCCATTACAAGAAGCAGTTGAGTACTTCAATACCAGATTTCTGGCTATCCTTAGCCACCATGCTCCTACCTGTAACATCTGTGTAAAAGCCACAGTTGCACCGTGGCTATCTAAAGAAACAAAAAACAAAATGAAACTAAGAGACAATGCCTGGGCCAGATGGCATGTTAACAAAGCCCCTATGGACCAAGTAAGATACAGGCAGCTAAGGAAACAGACCAAAAAATCTGTCATTCTAGACAAAAAAAAAATCACTACACCATCCTACAACAAAAATATCAGCTAAAACCTCAAAAGGTCTGGGCTGGTAC
>NW_025058993.1:0-6093 GCF_019279795.1 Protopterus annectens
TCCCAGAAAATGTGTAAACCCCAAAATCCCCATGCATCCGCAGCTGTTCTTGGGATGGCTTGCACCTTTTCCCGGGCGCTGGATATTGGATAAGGCCTTGCCACCTCCATAGAGCCTTTGTAGGCAAGGCTGAAAAGACTGACCCACCACCCTAGAAAACATAAGTGGAAAGAAACATAAGGGTAATGCTGACCAATGCCAGAGGGTAAACCCCAATATGCATGCTCCCAAGGCCATCCCAGTATGGAGAACATGGTCTGTGCAGTGACAGAAACCTCCCCTCCTGACAGCACACCAGCACTACCAGGTTAAAACCCATATCATGTGTCATGGCCCCAAAACCTGGAACAAAACATAAAAGGAGGGTGAGTATCCATATTCAGCACAGACACCCATACGTCCAGGTAACTGACAATGCACAAGGCATTGGAGTCCACCCATGTGCAACTAACTGTAGGCAAGACTGCACAGTCTGTAGCATGCTACAGACCACACTTCACAAAAGGAACCCCACCCTGCCGTCCTGAAGACACTGGACAGTATGAATGTCCCACCAAATACCAAACAAGGTACCACAAATTACCACATAGGTGGTAAACCATTATGTATGGAAGGAGTAACCAGGGACCTAGGGACACAAGTGGACAGTAACCTGTTATGTGACCCCCACATTGCCAATGTGGCTAGGAAGACTGTCTACATTTGACACCGTATCAGGAAAGGATTCACATCTACGTCAACAGAGGTCATTGTGCCCCTATACTGTTCTCTTATCACATCCATAATCTAGTACAATGCCTCATATGGGATGTACCTTACCTGACACCTGCAGCAGTTAGAAAGACCTCAAAGGTACCTCACCAAGAGGATAAAGGGTCTCAAATATATGTCATATGCTGCCTGGCTGTAGACACCCCAGCTGAATGCAGTCACATACTGCCTACACAGAGGCATTGCATGCCTGTTGTAGAAGGCCATGCCCAACACAGGAGTAATGGACATGCTCCACCCCATAAAACTCAAAGCCATCGGAGCTGTGAGAGTGAGAGATGTCAACCTCAACAAATAATGAAATAGGATGTGCTGGTGGGACAGATACATAATCCAGAGGCCCCCCACACCCTGGACCAGAATCCCACTCCATGTTAGGCAGAGCCCCTCACTGACACTCTTCAACAGGAATCTTGCCAAGTGGATGGATGATTGTAGAGTTACACTGGGGGTCTTCACTGTGTCATGTCCAGACAGAGGCACAGCAAAGCAAATCATAAATGGCCATAATATTCACATAGAAAGGGGTGGCAAAAGCCACACACACTCTGGCTAGGCTAACAAATGCCCTAGGGTGGATAGCCTAGTATGAACCTATGAACCTATGAAGATACAAATTGTACAGGACACTAAGGATAATCCCAAGGCTTTCACAACTCATGGTAGGAACCGTGTTGGGAATTCACATATATGCTCTGAATCACACAAATATCACAAACACACACACATATTGCCAACATACAACCTGACAGGTGCAGTGCACCCCCCCACCCGAATGCAGAATATCTATCCCAGCAAACTGCTGGCCCCCTGACATTGCAGATGCTGAGGTAACAGCCAGCATCTACAAAGCAAAACACACAGCAGCAATGGTATGAGTTGGTGTCCTGGGCTTAGTGCAACATGGACTCCAAGATGAATGGAATGCCAAATCACACTACTGCTCAATGTCAGCCTTACCACATAATATGTACCCAAAGAGCAGTGTACAACAACAGTGGTCCTTCTCAACAAAGGTGTTGCCTGAATGGATACTGAAAACTACTACCCCAGAATTCTGAGAAGCTCGGTCTGCACAGCTATGGAAAGGAGCAGCAGGCACCACAGACATCAAGATATTGGGGACCAACTGACACCGGACCGTATCCAGTGTGGCGTTCTTAGGTGCATATCCTGCCCTAAACATGTTTGACCAATTGAAACAGTCATTAATCATTGATGAGGGCAATGTGGTCCACACAGCGTAGCTGGACCTTGCAAAGGCTTCTATACAATACCCTCGTGTTCATTATAGATAAGCTCACCAGCTTAAATATAAACCCCTATGTCAGTAGAGGGGTTGCAAACCAGACCAAGGACAGAACAGACATGGTCAGACATTCTGCAGCTGTCAGAATACAAACCAGATATAACTGGCATTCCACAAGGCTTGGTCCTGGGAGCTCCCTCATCTGGTATATATGTCCCATAGGTACAGGCAAACATGGAAGGACGGGTCTGAACATGTTTGCAGAGGACTACAAACTACTTACCACATATGATCCACCAGCTGACACAAGCATCCCACAAAAGGGCCACATAGAAACAGACAACTGGTGCCATAGCCATGTCAGCAAGCTAATTGCAGAAAAGTGTATAGTCAACCCCCGTGGATATACAGTAAGTGCCCACCAATTACCACATAGGTGTTAACCCATTATGTAGTTAACATGTAATGAGAGAGCTGGGGACACAAGGATGTAGATATCCTGCATTGGACAAACATGTGCTGTAGTGTTTACAGAAACATACCATATACCCACCTAATCATGAAGGTTGTCAGATCTAGATAAGGGGGGGTCATTGTGGCTCTGCAGTCATCCTTCATCAGCGGTACAATTGACTACAATAGCCCCTGTGGGATGTACCTCAGCAGACACCTCCATCAACCATAAAGTCCCCAACAGTACCTCACCAGGAGTATCAAAGAGCTTGCACAGATGCCATGTGTTGCCTGTGTTGCTGGTATCAATAAACATGCTGCACCTTGTACAATCTGAATGGCAGTGAGCTATGCACATGAGAGACCTGAACCCCAGCACTGACTTACATAGGACAAGCTGTACTGCATGATCCATAACACAGAAGCCACCCACCCATGAGTGAACTCCCAGTACAGGCTACCCTAGAGTCACTTATCAATATTCCTCAATAGGAATCTTGATGAGTGGATGGGAGATGGTAGTTTATCCTGGGTATCACTGTCATGTCACAGGTAGACAGAGGCACAGTATACTAACCATGACATATGTCATGGCAAACTCCACTTACAATGTGTGTTGAGGGACAAAAACACTCTCCAACTAGCATTAGACATACACTAGGGCACATTGCTAGTGTTTGCAAATGTACACCTATGTTGTGGAATACACTACCAATGTTGGACAAGCCTGGTTTAAGTAGTTCATATCTGAACAGAATGCAACATGGTCAGATGTACACAACTGGCCCCTAACCAGGCTGTTGGGCTCACTATCGAAATGTAAAGCAGTGATAGCACTAAAGCCCAGGATACTGTCCACCACAGTCAAAGTACTACCAGTACACTATACAGTACTACAGTGTTAGGTCAGGGGAAAGGATGTTGACAAATGTATGCAAAGTATCCCCTGCAAACACTGCAGGCACAGTATAATCCTGTTGTGTTCAACACAAAGCAGTTGTACAGTAACTACACAACATGAAAACAACACACAACCATAAACGGGTGATATTTGTTTAAGTTCACACTCATCCACAAATGTGGTGGGCTGCAGAGTCCAACATATGGAATGCTCACACTGGGCATGCTCACACACTTTGATAAATGAGACATATGTCAGACAACATGCCATGGGAAGGCTGAACTGGGCATGCTCACACACTTAGGCCAAATCTCAGTTTAGCAGTTGGACACACATATCTGGTATTTTAGTGTTATTCCAGGAACCAACCACATTACAGCAGTCTGCCCAGTGCACACAGTTAAATGACTACAGAGACATACGTGATATAGTGGATCCCCCCCATATGCAAACATCTTCCACAGATGCACAAGTTGTTCATACAAACAGGAAAAGCTATGGCAATAAAGATGTGCAAACAGTCTATCACAACAAATAATGTGCATTTGACAATTAAACATATGGGTGTAGAGGTCAACACTAGGCTGTTTGCCCTAGGGAATGACAGCTTAGCCAGAGTGTGCTTGGTGTCTGCCTCCCCCACAGGATGCACATTCCCTTTTTAAACACCATGATGTCAGCACCCTATAAGTACAGCAGGAGAAAAAACTTCCCAGTAATGTAACCCCTCTGCTAATGCATCTGTCAACATATGGTAGGGTTTGAATCCTGCAAATGCCTGTGTGAGTAGTGGGCTGTGTGTGTGTAAATCTGTGGAGAGAAATATCCCTTTTTGGGAACTGGGAAAACACACTACAGGATGCACATTCCTTTCTAAACACCGATAATGTCAGCACTCTATAAGTATAGCAGGAGAAGGAAAACTCCCAGAAATGCAATAGCATGCTCTGCTAATGTGTCTGTCTCAAGTGTCATAACATAGAGGTAGGTTTGAATCCTGCAAGTGTGTGTGTTTGGCTGAGGGGGTAATTTTGTGAGGGAAATGTCCCTTTGGCAACTAGGAGACAGACTACAGGATGCACATTACCCTTTCTAAACACTGATGATGTCAGCACCCTATAAGTACAGCAGAAAGGAAATCTCCCAGTAATGCGAATAGTCGCTCTGCTAATGTATCCGTCACAAGTATCTTAACCATAATAAGGTAGGGGTTTGAATCTTGTAAATGCTTTGTGTGTGAGAGTGAGTGGGCTGGTGTGTGTAAATTGTGGAGAGAAATGTCCCTTTTGGCAACTGGGAAAACACACTACAGGATGCACATTCCCCTTTCTAAACACCAATGATGTCAGCACTCTATAAGTATAGCAGGAAGGGAAACCTCCCAGTAATGCGAATAGTGCGCTCTGCTAATGTCTCTGTCTCAAGTGTCATAACATAATTAGGTAGGGGTTTGAATCCTGCAGATGGCAAGTGTGTGTGTTTGGCTGAGGGGGGTTAGTGTGTATGAGGAGAATGTCCCTTTTGGCAACTAGGAGAACAGACTACAGGATGCACATTCCCCTTTCTAAACACCAATGATGTCAGCACTCTATAAGTACAGCAGGAGAAGATAAACCACGCAGTAATGCGAATAGTGCGCTCTGCTAATGCATCCATCTCAAGTGTCATAACATAGTTAGGTAGGAGTTTGAATCCTGCAAGTGTGTTTGGTTGAAGGGGGTTAGTGTGTGAGAAATGTCCCTTTGGCAACTAGGAGAAGAGACTACAGGATGCACATTCCCTTTCTAAACATGATGATGTCAGCACCTATAAGTACAGCAGGAGAAGGAAACCTCCCAGTTGCAATAGCAGCTCTGCTAATGCGTCCGTCTCAAGCGTCATAACATAGTTAGGTAGGGGCTTGAATCCTGCAAATAGCAAATGTGTGTGTTTGGTTGAGGGGGGTTAGTGCATGTGCAATTGTGTGTGAGGAAAATTTCCCTTTTGGCAACTAGGAGAACAGACTACAGGATGCACATTCCCCTGTCTAAAAACTGATGATGTCAGCACCCTATAAGTAAGCAGGAGAAGGGAAACCTTCAGTAATGCAAATAGCTCACTGCTAATGCGTCTGTCTCAAGTGTCATAACATAGTTAGGTAGGGTTTGAATCCTCCAAGTGTGTATGTTTGGCTGAGAGGGTTAGTGTGTGAGAAAAATGTCCCTTTTGGCAACTAGGAGAACAGACTACAGGATGCACATTTCCTTTCTAAACACGATGATGTCAGCACTATAAGTATAGCAGGAGAGAGAAACCCCCAAGTAATGAGAATAGGCTCTGCTAATGTGTTCATCTCAAGTGTCATAACATAGTTAGGTAGGGGTTTGAATCCTACAAGCAGTGTGTGTGTTTGGCTGAGGGGTTTGTGTGTGTGTGAGAAAGTCCCTTTGGCAACTAGGAGAATAGACTACAGGATGCACATTCCCTTTCTAAACACTGATGATGTCAGCACCCTATAAGTACAGCAGAGAAGGAACCTCCAATAATCGAATAGCTACTGCTAATGTGTCCGTCTCAAGTGTCATAACATAGTTAGGTAGGGTTTGAATCCTGCAAATGGCAAGTGTGTGTTTTGGCTGAGGGGGTTAGTGTGTGAGGAAAATGTCCCTTTGGCAACTAGGTGAACAGACTACAGGATCACATTCCCTTTCTAAACACGATGATGTCAGCACCTATAAGT
>NW_025058994.1:0-5448 GCF_019279795.1 Protopterus annectens
CTGGCAGTCCAAAAATCCTAATATTTATTATGCCTTAGATCTAGTTTCTCCAAGGAGTCATCCAGCTTTGTTTTCGTATCAATGTGTATTTTTGTTTTTCAGTAGGGAAACTCATTGTTGATTTCTATATGCTTGTTTTTTATTTTCCATGTCATTCACAGCTTCTTCTATGCCTGTCATCTGGATCTTCTGTTGTTGCAGGTCTATATGTAATAAACAAGTCTATTTGAGCTTGTAGTTTTTAAGTACAAAAGGTCATTTTGAACGATCCATTTTATCCATCTTAGCAGTAAGTTGCTGGATCATAATTATCAGAGACTGAGTTCTTTCTTGATGCTGGAGTCTTGAGAATTTGTCTTACTGGAACTCATTTCAGACTAACTGATAAACTGACAGGAAAATTTTACAAAGTGATTTCTGGCAGGAATATTGTTAAGATTTCCTTTCTTTTTAGATATATAGTTCAAGAACTATATAAAACAAACATATTGTAGAAAAGAAAAATTACTTCAAAAATTAATTTTTTAAGTAATTAATTCCTGTCAGTGTAATGAAATTGGTGGAGCTGAAGAAATCTGCTGCTATCCTGTGTTCATCCTTGGCAACGCCGGGATCGATATTGTTTTGGCCTGAACTTCTGAGAAGTAGATACCAAACAGGAGAGGACCCAGGACTGATCTTAGCGGGATTCCACTCGTGACTGGTTGGCAGTCTGACTTGGAGTCAGCTACTTTCACACTGTGGGTTCTATCTGTGAGCCAGTTTGCAACCTAACTAGTGATATAGGGGTTGATGCCTAGCTTAGTGATTTTTTCTATGATTCCTGTGTGAGGAATGGTATCAAAGGCCTTGGCCAGATGAAGGTAGGCTGTATGAACTAATTTGCCTTCATCCACAGTTCTGGTGACAGACTCAAAGAAGTCAACCAAGTTGAGCAGGCATGATGTAAAATTTCTTCTACAAAACCAAACTGTGTGGGATCCAGAGTTTAGAGATTCCTATATCCTTGTTTATTAGGTCCATGATGATGCATTCCATAGCTTTACATATATGATCAAAGACACTGCACCCGCATATATAGTTGTAACTATATCTATGTTCCAGGACTATTATTTGCATCGAGGCAACTTATTTTTTTATAATTGTGGCTTGCTATAAGTACCCCATGTTTATTCTTAAACATATTTTATTAAAAAAGGTAGAAATATATTGTAATAGCCATATCAGACACAGGCTTATTAACTACTTCTGCCTTGGATAAGGGTTTTAAAGTATGGGATTTCAATTACTAAAGTACCAGGAACATCTTCTTACCATCTAATGCATTTGTAATTATAAAATTATTAAGCAAAACTTAAACATTCTGACTTTGTCTTCTTTCATATGTTTCAAGAAAGGTAATCCCTAATCATTCATTGTTTTTGTTTTGTTTTTTTTGTTGTTTTTTTTTTTTGTTATGTTTACAAAGCTCATTTAGGCTGTATTAAATATCATATCCACTCAATCTATTAATAAATATCTAACTGTTTTGTGGCAGTGCCATTTAGTCATTCAGAACAAGTATCTTCAGGCAGCATTTGTTGTTCAATCCTGTTTTTATGACTGAATGATTTCTGACATACGAATTCACAAATTTGTATATTTTCACACTATATGGCCAACACATCCAAACTGCAAGTATACATGATGCCGAGTTACTTTAATGATGATGAAAGGCAAGTTTAAGTTTCTAGTCTCCCTCCAGGACACAAGTGCTCTTCAGCAATTACATTCTGCTTGCCGAGCACACTCAAGCAAATCTGCAGTCTGCAGCTACCACTACACCCATACAGTATAAGAAGGAATCAGTACTGCAAACTAAACAAGGATATACATTTTGAGCCTCAAGAGCAGGAGCACACTCAAGCAAATATGCAGTCTGCGGCTAACACTCCACCCATACAGTATAAGAAGGAATCAGTACTGCAAACTAAACAAGGATATACATTTTGAGCCTCAAGAGCAGGGTCAGTCCACCCAGGCATTCTACTTGTATGTTTTATGAGAGTGAAGCTATTACAGTAGCCTTGTCCCCCCCCAGTACAGTAATCTTAACTGTCCAATAAACAGTATACATTTAATTCACATCCCTGTGACTAAATTAACCATCAAGCAGCCCTCTCAGTGCTTTCTGCCTTAGTTTGTATCCCTTGGAGGACCACCTGTTTAATTGCATCTCTATACATTCCCCTTCATTGCTAATGTATCTCCCTACTCTAATCTGTGTACAAACTGGTTACTAATCAGCAAGTCAATGTGAAGACACACTCCCAACCTTAATAAACATTGCTGTCTCTTCTCTCCTTCACTTTACAGGTAGTTTGAATTATTACTTACCCCCTCTGAGGCCTTCACTGATTTCCACGGATTGCCTCTCTGGTTTCTTTGCATTCCACCTGGTTTACATCCATTGTGCTATCTCCCTCCCCCAATACAAAGTCTAGATTAGAATCCTGCTGAGCATGGAGCCATCTTTCAGTTTCTAGTCTCCCACCAGGACACAAGTGCTCTTCAGCAATTACATTCTGCTTGCCGGTAAGCCATTAGACCTCAGGAATTTGTTTGAAATGTTCAGATTTGTAAAGTAATACTTACTTTTTCTCTTGTCTTGGTTGGCTCTGCCCCACTCCGTTCGCCCTCGCTAATGCTCGGGCTCTCTCCGCTCCCCTACCTTGCCCCCTATTCCCTCCCGCCCCCACTATCTCTACATTTATAGTAACCACAGCCACATCCACAGCTCACCCTCACATCACCTCCACCAATCACAGCTCCTCAAGTCATATCACATTATACCACACCAACTTGCTCCACACAAAATACTCCCAATCACTCTCATTCCCACTAGGCATTTTTTACATCACCCACACTATTTTTCCATCCACATATAGTGCAACCCTATAATTCCTATTCAGACCCCCCCATCTTGTAACAACTTATACTTTATAACCATGACTATCACACAACTAAGTCTAGTCTGTCTTCTCATAATACTTTACAACACCACAAGTTATCACTCTAGCAATATCCCTAAACTTAGTAGCAAAACACTACATTATGCACTCTTGTATACAGACACCACACATTATAATAATATCTGCCCACAGTTATTCAAGATCTACATAACGGACCAATTCAGAACTAAACACATATGCTCTCATTCCTACTCCAAAAAAACACAATACTTTCTCACACTCCTCACCAAACTCCAACATCTGTATAACCATTTTAACTCCAGGATCACCATAAGTGGGGATATCCACACCAACCCAGGCCCAAATCTATCCTGTCCAGCACAAACTGCTCCAACATAACTGTCAGAACACACCACCCCCACTTTCTTCATCCCTGGGCAAATCAACAACAGCAGCAAAACCAACCATCTTTTAATGCTAAATACTAATATTAGAAGTATCAAAAATAAAATAGCTGAACTCCAGGCCACAATAGCACACTACTCCCCAGACATAGTTGCTTTAACAGAAACCTGGCTAAATAAAAACATAGCTAACTCAGAAGTTCTCCCTACCGGCTACAATATCATTAGACAAGATAGACCACTTCGTAAAGAGGGTGGAACTGCCTTACTGTACAAGTCCAACTTAACTGGCCGTCAATTACCAAACTCCTACCCCTCTCCCAATAATTGGGACATACTTATCTCACAACTTCAACTTCACCCTAAAAAGGTCATCACCACAATTGTGATCTATATTCCACTTGGTAATACACCTGCTAGCCTCGAAGACTTCTTATCCTGGTGTTCTTCCATATACTCACAAGAAACCCTTATTCTGGGGGACTTCAACCTAGATTGGTTCACCTGTATATCAGAACCACCAAGTAATCTAATAAATCTCCATGGCTACCAGCAGCTAGTCCAAATTCCTACTAGATGTGATAAAAAATCTAAAAGGGAATCCATCCTTGACTGGGTCCTAACTAACGACCCCACATTGTACCCTGACACAGGCAGTCTCCCAGACATCTTAAGTGACCACAACATAATATACTTTATACGTAGTAGAACAAGCATATGCAAAACCACTAACTATATATCCACTAGAAACACAAAAAAAAAAATCTCTCCTGAGGTCCTCAACACTTTACTCTGTAACTGTGACTGGACCCCCCTAAAAACCCTCCCACTTGACCAGGCTGTAGCATATTTCAACAAAACATTTCTACAACACCTAGACACTGTCGCTCCATTGCGCAAAATCAAGGATAGAACCTCTACAATCCCCTGGCTCAGTAAAGAAACCAAACAAATCCTCAAGTCCAGAGACACTGCCTGGCTTTACTATAAAAAAAAACAAAGAAACACAAAGCCTAACTAAGTACCAAGAACTGCTTAACCCGTGCAAAGAAATGCATTAGGCTGGATAAAAAAATCCTACTACACATTACAAACTAAATACCAAGACAACCCGCAAAAAGTTTGGAAAAATGTAAACCAGCTAATAAAATCCACCCAAAAGGCTACCCCAAAACCAACCACCCCTGACACTAAAGTTCCCATCGAAACACAATTCGAACTCCCACTTTGTGAACTCAATTCTATCCTTGAGTATCACAGGACAGTTCCTTCCTCACTACCAACACAACACCAACTCTAATACAAGCTTTACCCTCAAAGACAGTTTCCACCACTTCAATCAAAGCATGCTCTCCCAAACTAAAAACTCTCATCAACTGGCCAGCCAACCTACTCACAGCTATTTCTTGAAACTCACATGGTCACTGTGCTGTCCCAATCTCCACTCTCAAACAGATCAATGTTGAAAATTGCCCAGACTCTGGAAATATCCTATGTTACACCCATACATAAGATTGGGACCTCCACCAGACAACAACTACAGACCTTGCTTTGCTCTCCTCCCTTGGCCAAAATCCTAGAAAATGCATCCATGCACAGATGCTAAAGCTATCTCCAAGGTGGCAACATCCTGTCTTTATACTCATTATGGTTTCAGACCTGCCCATCAGAATGCCACTACAGTCTCCTCTGCTTCACAGACATAGCCATCTCAGAAATGAAGGCCTACAAGAGTGTCAGCTCTTTTTTTGGATATGTCCAAAGCATTTGACACAGTCTCACACACCAAATCATAACACAAACAAACTATTAATATCATCTATCAAATTCCACTCTTACCTGATTCCAAAGCTACTTAACTGACAGGTACCAAGCTGTGAAATGGGAAAATTCTCTCTCTCCTCAGCTGCCCATAACTATGAGTCCCACAGGGTTCTGCCTTTGGACCACTACTATTCAGTCTTCACAAATGTCCTCCATACCTCCACACAGCATGCATCTATAATTCAGTATGCAGATGGCCACTGTAATCTGTGCTGCACAAAACATTTCCCACCCTCTAAAGTTCTCCAAAAATCAGCTTAAATAGTACA
>NW_025058995.1:0-6235 GCF_019279795.1 Protopterus annectens
AGGAACAACAAAATCTAAAGAAGTTTGCTATGTTCCAACCCAAGACTCAATGGTAATCTGAAACTGATGGGGAGTAGAAAGACAAGGGACTTATCCTTGTAAGCACTGTAATATGTGTCAATATATTAGTGATGAGCAGGTGTTTGTGCATCCAGTATTAGACTATACTTTTATTCCCAGGTTTCAGGCAACATGTGAAACTGAGAGCCTTCATATATTTAGCTTCAATTGCGATACCTTTTCAGCTTTTTATGTGGGGACTAAAACCCAAAAGGAAATTGAAAACAGGATATATAATCATGTATATGACATGAAACATAAGAATGAATTGAATGCCCTAGCAAAACATGTTATAGAGTGCAATAACCATAGTTTTAAATTCAGTGTGTTACAGATAGTGAATTGTAACAACAGAGGGGGAGATCATGTCAGTTTTTTGGAGAGCAGAGAGCTTGAATGGATTTTCAAGCTCAGGGCTCATCTGCCCCCAGGGATAAATCAGTATGTTTCTATTAAACCTATTCTTAGGAACAGGAGGTAATAAGGAAGGTACCTTTATGCCTTCTGAAGTTTAAATGCATATATTGATATATATTCTATATTAATTTGACATTTACGTTTGGATGTTATATATTTCTTGGTTGTCTATTATTATTTTTGGATGTTTGTTTTTGCATGACTTTGATGTGTCATAGTTGAGATGTTTTAATAGATATACACATTAAGTTTTAGTAGTTTGTTATACAAGTTGTTTTAAGACTATTTTATTACATATATTTTTGATATATTTATAAATACAGGATATTTGGAAGATATGACGTTTTCACAATGTTAATTAAATTGACTGATTATTATTTTTTGCTCCATTCTGTGAAAAGCTTCTAAGAAAGACGCTATATACTCAGCATTATTAGTTCTCTAAAGAAGATGAGAAATAGCATGAGATAATATCTTGATTAATTGTCATTAGTATTATTTAATTTATTAGATTTAATTATGTTTAATTGCTTTATTGAATGATTTGAGAAGTATTTAAACCTGATGTAAGTTGTGTGAATTAGATCTGAGGAAGCGTACATCTGAGTATGTGAAAGCGCTTATCTGGTTTTTACATTGTTGGAATAAAGGAGTTTTAGTTTTCAACTGGATCGTTGTTCTTCAAAAATTTTTCATGCTACACATTCCCGTGGTGAGTCCACCAGTGTTTGTACAGCCAAGTTTTTTATTTCTTCACGAGTGGACTCTACTGAGTAGTCTGGTGTTTTTTGTCTTCTTAGAATTAGACTGCAACAGATGTTTAGAATTTAGTTTCAGAGCAGACTAAGACACCGGAAGTAACAGTGATGCCAGGAGACTGGGTGTGGATCAAAATCATAAAGATGAAGAATTGGGCATCACCGAAGTGGGAAGGTCCCTATCAGGTGTTTCTTTCAACACCCACTGCAGTCAAGATCGCAGAACGAACTTCGTGGCTACATCTAACATACTGCAAGTTAGTAAAGAAATTTGAATTGGGTAAAGATCTTACCTCTCCATCGGGACCCTAAGCACAAAAGTCTGGCTGGGGTCAGATCAATAGGAACTGATCTGTCTCAAACCCAGTGAAGCAATCACCGGTGCTAAGGTCCTATAGGGAAGAGAATAAGAGAAATAAAAATACCCCCAAAGCAGTGAGATGATTGCACCAAAGAAGAAAATTGTAGTGGTCATTGTTTTCCTGCTATGGCCATTTTTCTTCTCTGCCACATTTTACCAAAACTAAAGCAAGCGTGCAGCATGGCATCCAGCCTTCAACATATATCAGGCCATCAAGTATGCATATGCAGATACTTTTAATGTTTCAAATTGTTGGATTTGTATGGCCCTACCCACTGCACACGGGGTTACCGTTAAATCCCATCCCTCGGGGAGTAAATGAAACCTGGCATAATTTACTTCATGAAATAACAAATGTAATGTCAAAAGATAAGATAGCACTACAGTTGTTCAAATGACAAAATGGCACTGTGTGCTTTCAAAAGGAGGGCATGACTCGAGTAGGTTGAGTATGTGCAATATTACAATCCCCTATCGATGCTTTAATTCAACCAATTGTAATACCACCTATGATAAATTTATCCAAGAACTAAATCTAACCATCGACATGTCCTTAAATGGGACATTTGATCCCAATAGAGGCTCGCTTTACAAAATTGACACAAAATTGTTTCATGCTGGGCAGGGTTATGTACACAGCAATATCACCACTTAAGTAGAAAACTGTTATTTTGTGTGCGGAAGAAAAGCATATAAATGGCTACCAGGAAACTGGTTTGGTAGTTGTTTTTTTGGGCTACCTGGTTCCAGCTATATGACACATGTCAGCCCTACCCCAAGGGAAGGTCCAAAACATTTGAGAGATCAAGAAACCTGCTAATCTGGTAGGCCAAGTTGACACATCATGGATATATCATCAAGATCTGACTCACGTCAGTGACAAAGGATTGTCGCACATGGACCTTGGTGATGATGTCATATCTTGGGCTGGCATAATACCTCAGTACGGAGCAGTAAAATCGATTTGGGAACTGAGAAAGTTGTCCAAGCTGCTTGAAACATTGAGCAACACAACCTTCTCTTCCCTAGAATTGATGACAGATGAACTGACAGCTATGAGAGCAGTAGTACTTCAAAACCGTATGGCTCTCGACTTCACCCTGGCAGCAAAAGGAGGTACTTGTGCTTTAATCCAGGAGAAATGCTGTTCATTTATTCCAGACAATGAACATGAAATAAATAGCCATCTTGAAGTGATCCAGCAAGTATCAGCCTTGATCAAGCCAGGTCAAAACCCATTGACAGACTTTTTCCAGAGATGGATTGGGGGATGGGGCAGTGTCCTGATGAACCTATTGATTGTCATTTGCATTGGAGCAGCGATATTGATGTTTTGTGGATGCTGCTGCGTCCCCTGCATGCGTGGACTGGTAAAAGCACTATAGATGCCTCAGTCTCAAAGACCTTATTGCACCAACAAAGTACTGAATATGAAGAACTGCTAAGAGTTGGAAGCTGAAGAATTTGTTTTTCTCGAGCCTCGCAAAATCGAATGACTCTCTGACCGCCAAGGGCCTTAAAGGAAATGGTCAAGAGATGAAATAAACTTGTTTTAGACTCATTAAACAAAAGAATGAAGTATTAAAAGGGGGAAATGTTAGAGAAACATACAGATTGTGTACAATTCTGCACCTAAAGAGTTACAGAGAAGTTAATACATTTATTCTGTGTAAAGTATGGTAAATAATGGTGGTCTCTCGTAAAGCTGCTGACACCACGAAAGTCTGTTGTTCTTTGCAATGGAATGTTGAAATAGGGGCATAAAATTCTAGCAAACAGAATAAACGTTACGTAATGTCAAGAAGATTCAGTTGAAGGACAATTGCTCAGAATTGGGTTGACAGGTCAAGCCCTGTGGTCAAGAAAGCTGAATTTTAGAAATGTTTTTGCAAGAGTAGAAATTATTTGATAAACATCTGCCGTGTATGTGAAAAGAACTGTATAAAAGCAGTAGAGCTGAGCTATTGAAAATCAGACAAACCTTGTACTTACATGCTTTGTCTCCCTTGCTGCAAGTAATAAAGGGATGCCTTGCTTGAACCTTACGTGGAATTGATCTTTGTATTTCCTTTTTACAGGGTGGCAAGAGCACAATCAATGGTCAACAATGTAACAGGGCTATTTCCTTTATGTCTTTGAGGAGACTGCACGTGGCCTGGAAGGGGAGTCTGACTTTCTGATTGAAAGCATAATTATGCAACGTAATGGTGAATAAAAATTACTATATTGGAGGAATCGCCCCAAAGCAAAAGCTCAAAAATAAGGCAAAATAATGCAGCTATGAAGGAAAAGTCCAAGGTAGAAGTACAAAGTTGGTGGGGTAGTGAGTTACAGGAAGAGGAAAAGGATCCTGAGTGACATAGCAGAAACACTAATCAAATAGTGAAAATGAAGGATGTTACAATTTATCTTACATTTGTTTACCAGGAAAGTCTGACTTGACACAGTCCTTTTTTTTAGCAAAGGCCCTGGGAGAAAGCTTGCTCCACATACTGTAACACACAGTAATAAAAACTTCAATTTCACAGGTACAGAATCATAGCACTATAACGCATTTTACATCTAATCACATTAGGATAAAAAATGCTTTTAAAAAGGACAACTATGGGAAACAGCATAGCCTTTATTTTAGCTACGATCGGCACATATTTCTCCTCCCCTCTTTAAAATGCCCCTACAACCTTAAAAGTGCATTTTTAAGTATTAATCTATTTTTCCATCTGTTTTTGCAGATATCTGTGAGCAGTTATCTGTACAACAAGCCATTTGAAAGCTAATACTTACTCTCACAGGCTTGCTGGCTTCTGAGACAATTGACCCATCCAGTCTGACTAGAAGAGTTTTCTGCTGAAGACATTTACATACCCCAGTCAACTTGTTCTTCACCAAATTACCACCCACTTGCTACATCACATTCACTCCCCTCATGAACATTAGCATTTGATCACACATGTTCTTTGTGCATAAAACTAACAGGAACATTTTTCTTTTAACAGTTGTTACACGGGCCAATGCTTTTTCTGTTCAGAGGGTCTGACTATATTCCTCTCAATCTCTTAATGCAAGTAATCTGTGGACAAAGTATGACAATGGTGGGGGGCAAAGTTCCAAAAACTGGGGCACACTCTAAATGTTGCTTTTATAAACTTAGAGATTTGCTACAACAGACTTTATCATGTATTTTCTGAATGATATGAAATTTGAAACTCAAAAGTCATTTAGTGACTTCATTTCTCAGATCATCCCAGTAATTTTGCCTGAAAAATACAAAAAGGCATGAATTTCTGTAAAACATATGAGGCAAAAAATCTGAACAGCTAAGAGGCATGACTGAGTGTAATACAGTGTAAAGAGCAGCCCTTTTATGTGGGGAAAAAAGGGGCCTTTAAATCCTCAGAGCTTCTGGTTTTGTGCTGCACTTTTACTTGCTGAGCTTTGCACAAATACATATATTTTTTTGCTAGTTTCCTATTTGTGGAATTTTTAAAATATGCTTGACCTTCAATGAGTGGGAATGTTATGCTTTTGAAATTTAGTCAGTAAACATTATGTTTACATTTCTCAAGCATGACAATTGTTTATTGCCATAAATACAAATATGCTTCTTAACAGACTATATGAAGTGTACTCAAAATTAAACAGTGCTAATGTAAATTGACATTTTTCAAACATGGCTTGAAGATTAGAAGGAAACTCAGTCATTTGTATGTGTGAATGCACATTTAGGATGATAAATGGGGTTAAAATTTCCAGATGTCTAGCTATAGGAGCTTCTTGATTGCTCATAAGAATGTGTGTGTGTGTGTGTGTGTGTGTGTGTGTGTGTGTGTGTGTGTGTGTGTGTGTAAGCATGAATCACTCTCTCATCATTCCCTGACTTCAAAGAATGTCCTTGACCTTTGCCTCATATTGTGTCTGCTTGGAAATTGTAAAAGGACTACAGTCAATAAGCAACAGACCACTAAATTTCCTTCTTCCCAAAATGCATAGTAATGCAAAAGCCTGGTATTCCATAAATAACTTTCTAACAGTTATATATGCATATGCAAGTAGTGCTGGATGACATGATAAATAAATCTGGTAATTTGTTTTATTATGAGAACAGCATCAATTCCATTTAAATTGGGTAAGTTTTGATGTTTTAGGAAACATCAACATCCACTTAGAATATTTTTTAAATGCAGAAAGATGGTGAGCATTTCCTCTACATGAGACATTTATGTGCTATTAGCATTTGATATTTTTTGGCATGGGGTTGCGGACTGTCTGGATTTCATAAGCATGTGAAATTAATCTATGGTGACCTATATTTGCATTTCTACTGCAAAACTGATACTGCTGAAATGTTTTTCTTTGATACTACATCTTGGTGGCGCTGAACAGTTCCATTGCATCCTTTAATCATGCCTGTTGACTACACTTAGGAATTAGTAGGAATCAATATGGAACTGGACTGTAATAGTCAAAAAGCAGACTATCACTGAGATGATGCTACACACACAAAAGCATATATATGCATACAAATGTATGTGTGTGTATCTCTGTACATGTTTGAGGTATGCGATATATATATATATATATATATATATATATATATATATATATATATATATATATATATATATATATATATATATAT
>NW_025058996.1:0-5246 GCF_019279795.1 Protopterus annectens
ACCCTCCACCACAATTACCTCCATACCATCATGCACCCACTTCAAAACTTTACTAAAAGCACCTAAAACATGCTGGCTATGCCCAACTCCCACTTTAATATCATCCACCCCACCCAAACCCACACCTTCTTTCCACTCCACTAACTACTTTGATTATAGCAAGCTCAGATGCTCATAAGCCTAGTACTTATTATACAGCAGGAACTTCTTATTGTAACATTTGTTAATGTCTGTTATGTACTTTACAGATAAAGATTCTAGTTGTCTACTGATGTACTATGTTCTTCATGTAACTACTGTCTATTTAACTGTGAGCTTTCTCCCTGGCCTGGAAAAATGGTCCTACATCCAGTCGGACACTCCCAATCAACAAATGTAAATAAATATATATATATATATATATATATATATATATATATATATATATATAGCCCCTGAGCCAGAGGAAACCACAACCCAAGCTGTGGAAGCCCTTACAAATGCCTTCTATGAACACCTCCAGGATGACATGGATCAGGCAATCCCAAATAAAACCAAGACTCTTTCCACAAAGGGCAAACGTCCAGTCTGGTGGACCCCAGCCATTAACAAACTTTACAATAAGAGGAGAAAGCTATTACATGATAGAACAAAATCCATAAAAGGGAAGTCACCCCTGATCATTATTAGTAAAAAAATACGAGCACTCATAAAATCAACTAAGGCCAATTTTGAGAAAAAAATTGCCATGGATTCAAAGGACAATCATAAGGCCTTTTTCAGCTATGTTAGGAACCTGGGTGGAAACTCCCAGATATGCTCAGAATTAGTCCAAAATGATAAAAAAATCACTGAACCCACAGACATTGCCAACATACTGGCAGACAGGTTCAGTGCAAACTTCACCCCCCCCCCCCAAAGGAGAGATAACTATCCCAGCGGAGTGTAGCCTCCCGGACATCTCAAATGCAGGTGAAAGCTGCTCTCTAAAACCAAAAAAACAGCATCCAAGGGGCCGGATGGGGTCCCCGGATGTGTGCTACATGAGCTAAATGAGGAATTTAAACCCCACATAAGGCAGCTGTTTAAACTCAGCCTTACCCCAGGATACCTGCCCAAGGAGTGGCGACGGCAACTGTGGTCCCACTCCACAAAGGGGGCCCTACGGACCCTGGTAATTACCGCCCCATAAGCTTAACAAGTCTAGTCTGCAAAGCTATGGAGAGGATCATAATGGAGCTCATAAACAAAGATATAGGGGACTTGCAGACATTGGACCCGACCCAGTTTGGCTTTGTCAAGGGAAGATCATGCCTTTTGAACTTGGTGACTTCTTAAACAGTCACCAAGGCCATTGATGAGGGGAAAAGGGAGTCCATACAGCCTACCTTGACCTTGCAAAGGCTTTCGACACAATACCCCCCTGGGTATTGTAGAAAACTTACCAGCTTAAATGTAAACCCATATGTCACAAGATGGGTTGCAAACTGGCAAGGACAGAACCCACAGGGTTAGAGTTGCTGGCTGTGTCAGACTCCAAGCGGTCACAAGTGGTGTCCCCCAGGGTCGGTCCTTGGCCCTATTGTTTGGCATCTACTTCTCAGAAGTACAGGCCAACATGGGAGGACTTTGTGACAAAGTTTGCAGGCGACTGCAAACTGGGGCCATAGTGGAAAGTGCATCGGACACGGATATCCTTCAGAAGGGACTCAGGAAACAGATAGCTGGTGCCAGAGCCATGGCCTGAAGTTAAAACGCCAAAATGTATAGTCATACCCTTGGGAAAAACAAGGAAACCCCCAAGCTACCATATAGGTGGCAATCCACTAAGCACAGAAGAGGTTATCAGGGACCTGGGGACCCAGGTTGACAGGGGCCCTTTTCTTTTGACACTCACATTGCTAAAGTGGTTAGAAAGACCTTCTGCATTGCCCACCTGATCATGAAGGGATTCACATCCAGATCTAGTGAGGTCATTTTTCCTGTACTCTTCACTTATCAGACCAATGATCGAGTACAATGCCCCATTGGGATGTATCTCACCCGACATCTGCAGCAATTGGGAGCCCCCAAAAAGTTCCTCACCAAAAGGAAAAAGGGGACTCCAAAATCTGTCATATGCTGCCAGATTGAAGAAACTCCAGCTCTATTCAGTCGCATACCGCCTGCTCAGAGGTGACATGTGCCTGACATACAAGGCCATGTCCAACCGGAATTAATGGACATGCTCCACCTCAAAAATCCAAATCCACCAAAACCACTAGAGCAAGCGACTTAAACCTTAGCACGGATATAAATAGGACGTGCTGGAGGGATAGATTTATCACTCAGAGACCCCTATGCTGTGGAATAAAACCCCGGGTCCATGTGAGGCAGAGCACCTCGCTGACTCTGTTCAAGAGAAATCTAGACCTGTGGATGGGAGATCGTAGGTTTACCCGAATCATCTCTGTGTCACTGCTGGACAGAGGCACAACAAACTAATGGGCACAGTTTTTTTTCATATAAGGGGGGTAACCCACAAAATTTCTAGGCTTATAAATGCCTTAGGGCAGATAGCCTAGTATAAACCTATGAACCTATGAACCTATAATATATATATATATATATATATATTATAATGTTCATTTTTGCTTTTGACTAAAAGAAATTGTTTTGTTATGTAGTTGCTGGAATATTGTAGGTGTTGGTGTACTCTGTTTTTTAATTATGAAATTCAATTTTGAGTTTTCAGTATTTTGAACTTTCAGATTTTGGCTTCAGTATTTTTTAATTTCAAGATTATGAGCTTTCAAGATTTAGAAGTGGACCTATATATATATATATATATATATAATATATATATATAATATAGATATATATATATATATATATATATATTTATATGGATTCTATACACTGATTTTTCCTAATTCAAAATAGCTCACTGCAGTACACTTTAAAAAAGTGCACTTGAAGTTCAGTACAATATGTTGTTCTTAACAACCTTGGAGTCATAGTAAACAGATACTATTTAGATGCAACTGGTCCATGACTATAATAGTCATAGCTTGTTTTATGTTCTCCACTGTGAAATTATTTAAGACTTGAAAGTGTATTCCTATTACAAGTTTGTAGTGAACTTTCCTTCTTAGAATCCATTGTGTATATATATATATATATATATATATATATATATATATATATATATATATATATATATAAACTCACCACAAAACTATAAGAAACGTCAGAATTTTAACCTAAACTTCAAAATGAACTCAAAGCATGTAATTGGAATATCTTGAAATGACTCCCATTACAAGAAGCAGTTGAGTATTCAATACCAGATTTCTAGCTATTCTAACCACCATGCTCTACCAGTGCCATCCAGTAAAAACCACATTGCATGTGGGTATCTAAAACAAAAACAAAAATTTAAAATAATAAACAACACCTTGGCCATGGCATGTTCAAACTATGGACCAAGTAAGATACAGCTAAGAAACCAGACAAAATCTATCATTCTAGACAAAAAAATCACCTCCTACAACAAAAATATCAGCTAAAACCTCAAAGGTTCTGGGGTATTAACAATCTTCTACCCAGGCCATTGTCCTAATCAGCTGCCCTTGATAACCCCTGTAGAAATTGCAAAAAACTTTTGCTTCACTGAAACTAGGGCCTAGCTACTCATCTCACTCCATTACACAAACACCAGCTCGACATCTATGATCTACAGGACCCAACCCACCTTTCAACTTACCATGATCCACCTTAAAAGCTAAAGCCTACAACAGCTGAACCTCCCAGCTGAACATCTTCAAAACAGCTGATGCCACAGCACTTCCATTTCTATTCTGATCAACAGATCTCCAAAAATCCATCCCAAATATGGAAATATTTATACCTCTCATAAAGGAGGAAGTTCTACAAATTATCTAACTTTAAACCTATAGCCATTCTTTCACCACTAGCTAAAATCATGATGCATACAAAAAAATCCTGCACTTTTTTATTCAAAAGGAAGCTCACTGACTCTCAACAATGGGCCATTCTACCATTGGCTCTTCTAGCTTTCTCTTTTGTCATCAGTCTTCATTGTAACAACAACAAACTATCTTCAGCACTCTTTAGATCTCTAAAAAGCTTTCGATATGGTCAACCATCAGCTACTGCTCAATACCCTACAAACCATCAGTTTAGACCAACACACAATACAGTGGTTTCACTCCTACCTAAACAGTAGACTGCAGGTTTTCTTTGGCAAGCAAGCTGTTGCTAACTTCCTCTACCTAGATGTCCCACAAAGGTCCATACTAGGTCGGCTTCTTTTCTCTATCTTTATCAATGATCTGCAGACCACCATCCCAGGAGCCACCTGCATCCAATATGCAAATGACTCAATGCTAATATACTCTGCCTCCTCTCCTACACAACTTCTAACCCCACCCAGACCACTTTCACATGTAGAAACATGGCTAGCTATTGTCTTCTAAATCCTAACAAACCAAGCTACTACTTTTCTCCTAACCATAGAATTTCTGCCTTCCTTCAACATCAAATCTAGCAATGACACCATTATCTTGATGACCATCAAAGCTTCCCTGTAATAATAGACAACCTTAAATTTGATAAACATGTCAATCACACTATTAAGTCCATCAACAAAACTGGCTCCCGTACAGAGCCAAACCTTCTCACCTCTAGCTAGGTAGCTATTGCAAGATCACATTTTCTTTATGTATGCCTCCTGTACTGAAACCTGTCCAAAACATCTCAACAAATTATCAGGATGTTACAATCAAAAGCCAGATTCACTACTGGCATGGCTTTAGGACCCACCATTGCAGAATCTCAAAGCACTGGAATGGCTAAAAGTATCCACCCCTTTTACAGTTCAACCAGCTAATTGTAGATAAATACTCCATCAACCTGATAACATGTCAAAAATATTCTCATATTGTGCTAGGCATTATGCTCAGCTGATAAACTAATGATACTGACTCAAAAATAAAAACTCTACAGGCATGCTTATTTGCCCAAATCAAGGAAAATCAAACTACTCCCTTACTACCAAGAAACCTCTACCCTATTTAAAACTAAAAAATATTTACATCTCATTTGGGTGTGCTCTTGTTCTAAACCTGACTAACAACTTCACTAATACATGTCCTAATGTTTAAATATCTATGCCTACAGCATTTGAATGTCTAAGCATTGTGAATTAGAGATCTTTGTATTCAGTCATTTTCTGATGTCTTATCAGATGAAATCCATTTATGAAT
>NW_025058997.1:0-6002 GCF_019279795.1 Protopterus annectens
ATGTACATGACTCAGTCAGTGTCCATGCCAGTGTGAATGACCTGAGACGTACCTCCCTGGACTACATGATAAGATACATAGAGGAGCTCTCTGAGCATGTGGCCCAGACTGGTATGACCCTGACCTTGAGTAGCATCTTACCCTCACCAAGAGTGATGCCACAATATGTAGACAAGATGATCAATTTTGACAATTGGCTTATGTTTCAGTGTCATTCAAAGGGGATCCAGTGCTTGTCAGCCTGGGATGACATGCTCAACAAGCCATACTGCTTTGCTAGAGATGGCTTGCACCTGTCACCCATGGGCTTTCGGATATTGGCAAAGGCTCTTAATACACCCATAGTGCCTTTTTTAGGCAAGGCTCAAAAGACAAGACCACCTCCATAGGTATCACAAGGGATAGGAAACTAATAGTAATGCTACTCAATATCAGCAGTGTAAACCTCAAGATGCATGCACTGGAAACTGTCCTTAGCATGGAGAACATCAATATCTGTGCAGTAACAGAATCCTGGTTCAAGGCCCCCAAAAGCACCCCAGCACTGGCAGGTTATACCTCATACCATGCTTGTCGGCCCCAAAACTTGCATCGAAACAGAACAGGAGGGGGGCGTATCAATATTCATCAAAGATACACACACCTCCAGGTTGGTGGCACAGCACGAAGCATCAGAGACTATTCATGTGCAACTAACAGTGGGTAAGACTGCCTTCCAGTTCATAGCCTGGCACACACCACACTCCCAAACCCAGGTAACCCACTTGGCCTACTTAAGAATACATGAATATCTACAGGTGTCTCCAAACAACAATATATTGGGCAGCTTCATTTACCCACACATAGACTGGGAGCATTACTGTAGCTCCAACACCCTAGGTGTAACGTTCCTAGAATCCATACCCTCGATTGCTATGGAACAACTTGTTACCACTCCCACAAGAGGGGAAAACATGCTGCAACTGTTCATCACCAACATGTGGACTATATGCTCCAGACCAGAAGTGTATCCCTCGCTAGTAAGATGACACCATAGACTACTCTCACTGTATATTCACATACCAAATGCAGCCCCTGCACAGAAAACCACAGTCATAAAGTTGTGTAATGCAAATTACATGTATTCACATGAGGCAGGCTTCACACATGGGAACTATTTAAGGTCACAGGTACATATGTCTATGTGGCACACACAGACCTCGTGTGCATTGACATTACTGATATGATCTATGTCATACAATATTAAGAGCAACACCCCACACACATGAACAAACGCACACATGGCATTTGTAAGATTCAAACCCCTATCTACGTATGCTATGACACTTGAGAGAGATGCATTAGAATAGCATGCTATTCGCATTACTGGGAGGTTTCCCATCTCCTGCTATACTTATAGGGTGCTGACATCATCAGTGTTTAGAAAGAGGAATGTGCATCATACAGTGTGTTCTTCTAGTTGCCAAAAGGGACATTTTTGTCGCACAGAATTTCACACACACTAACCCCCCCTTACCCAAACACAAACACACTGAGCATTTGCAGGATTCAAAGCCCTACCTAACTATGTTATGACACTTGAGAGAGATGCATTAGCAGAGCATGCTATTCGCATTACTGGGAGGTTTCTCTTCTCCTGCAGTACTTATAGGGTGCTGACATCATGAATGTTTAGAAAGAGGAATGTGCATCATGCAGTGTGTTCTTCTAGTTGCCAAAAGGGACATTTTTTTCACACAGAATTGCACACACACTAACCCCCCTCACCCAAACACACACACTGAGCATTTGCAGGATTCAAACCCCTACCTATGTTATGACACTTGAGAGAGACGCATTAGTGGAGTGCGCTATTTGCATTACTGGGAGGGTTTCCTTCTCCTGCTGTATTTATAGGGTGCTGACATCATCAGTGTTTAGAAAGAGGAATGTGCATCATGCAGTGTGTTCTTCTAGTTGCCAAAAGGGACATTTCTTTCACACACTCTAATCCCCCTCACCCAAACACACACACACACTGAGCATTTGCATGATTCAAATCCCTACCTTACTATGTTATGACACTTGGGAGAAATGCATTAGCGGAGCACGTTATTCGAATTACTGGGAGGTTTCCCTTCTCCTGCTGTACTTATAGGGTGCTGACATCATCAGTGTTTAGAAAGAGGAATGTGCATCATGCAGTGTGTTCTTCTAGTTGCCAAAAGGGACATTTCTTTCACATACACTAACCCCCCTCACCCAAACACTGAGCATTTGCAGGATTCAAACCCCTACCTAACTATATTATGACACTTAGGAGAGACGCATTAGCAGAGCACGCTATTTGAATTACTGGGTATCTGTATTTCTCCTGCAGTATTTATAGGGTGCTGACATTATTATTTATATAGAAGTATGTACAGCTATTACTATCTGTCAGTTAGGGGGATAGCATATATATGCATTAACAGCCGCCTACCTCAGGGTCAGATATGCACATCAGCACTGCCAGGTTATGTTTTATACCATGCTTCGTGACCACAGGACCTGTAACACACAACACAAACCAGTTCAGACCACCCCTCCCATATCCAGGACACACACTTTGCTTCCCTGGGAACAGTGTAGGATATGAAGGTGTTCACATACACCACTACAGTGGTTAACGTCAGGTACAGGTATATTGTGTGGGGGAACTACTCAGGCCTCAACAACATCACCCTACAACCACTACAATTTGTGAATCCATGTGCTATGGCAGGACCCCTCACCACAGCCACAAGGGGGAATACATATTGGACCTGACCATCTGCAACATGGGGACTGTATGTTCCACACTAGAGGTAGACCACCATTGTTAATATCTGACCATACCCAACTTTCCCTGGACATCCATATCCCATCCCTACCCCCAGGCAAGGAAGTCACTGCAATCAAAGTATTTATCAAAAGCAGACTTTGCACTTGTGAAGACTGGGGTGGAAGACTTCAAAGGACCCATGCTGGGGGATTATACAGGCCACTCTGCATAATCCTTGACAATAGCATTCTATGAGCATCTGGAAAGTTTGCATTGATCATGCTATCCCAAATAAACCCATGACTCCTCCACAACAGGAGACCTGTCTGGTGTACACCAGACATATATAAGCTGTACAACAGAAGGAGGGAGCTAATACATTACAGAGCAATATCCCACAGAGGGAGGATGCCTCTGAACAGTATTGGCACGACACTTCAATTCCTCAAACTCATCATGTCAAGGTGTTGACAGTGACATTGTCCAGACACTGCAGATAAGGCTCCCCGTAGTCTGTAACTGATGCCCAATTACTGTTATAAGTCCTTGCCAACCATCTTCCAGCAAACACCAGCCACATGGATGTGACATTGCAAATTCAAACCCTGGGATCTTTACCGTGTCCCTGCTTGACGGAGGCACAGCACACTAGCCTTAAATGGTGCCTTCTGTGACCTACTTTACAGAGGCACAGTAGCCTACTGTACTGGGGAGGCAGACGCCAAGCACACTCTGGCTAAGCTTGTATTCCCTAGGGCAAACAGCCTAGTATTGACATTTACACCCATATGTTTAATTTTCAGATGCACAATATTTGTTGCTGATAAACTGTTTGCAGGTCTTTATTGCCATAGCTTTCCCTGTTTCTATGTACAACTTGTGTATCTGTGGAAGATTTTTGAATGTGAGAGGGATCCACTATTTAACTTATGTCTCTGTAGTCATTTAACTGTGTGCACTGGGCAGATTGCTGTATTGTGGTTAGTTCCTGGAATAACACATACAAATACCATATATGTGTGGCCAACTGCTAAACTGAGACATGGCCTAAGTGTGTGAGCATGCCCAGTTCAGGCATTCCATTGCTTGTTGCCTGACATGTCTCATTTATCAAAGTGTGCGAGCATGCCCAGTGTGTGCTTTCCATATGTTGAAATCTGCAGTCCACCACATTTGTGGTTGTGTGTGAACTTCAGCAATATTTCACATTTATAGTTGTGTGTTGGGAGTCATGTTGTGTACATACTGCCCAACTGCTTTGTGTCTGAACCCGACAGGGATTATACTGTGCCTGCAGGGTTTCCATGGGATAGTTTGCATACAGTTGTCAACATCCTTTCATACTGACCAAACACTGTAATATCGTATAGTGTACTGGTTTAGTACTTTCACTGTGGTGGACAGTATCCTGGGTTTCAGTCCTATCACTGCTTTAAATATTCATAGTGAACACACCAGACTGGTTAAGGGCCAGTTGTCCACATATGACCATGCTGCATTTTGTTCGGATATGGACTACTTAAACCAGGCTTGTCCAATATTGGTAGTGTATTCCACAACTTGGGTGGACATTGACAAACACTAGCGATGTGCCCTAGGCCATTTCTAATGCTAGTCAGAGAGTGTGTTTGTCCTTTGACACACATTGTAACTGAAGTTTGCCAAGACATATGTCATGGTTAGTATACTGTGCCTCTGTCTACCCGTGACATAACAGTGATACCAAGGGTAAACCTACCATCTCCCATCCACTCATCAAGATTCCTGTTGAGGAGAGTCAATGAGGGACTCTCTGGCTAACCTGTACTGGGAGTTTACTCAAGAGTGGATGGAGCTTCTGGGTTATGGATCAATCACTACAGCATGTGCTATGTATGCCAGTGCTGGGGTTCAGGTCTCTCATGTGCATAGCTCACTGGAATTCAGATTGTACAAAGTGCAGCATGTTCATTGATTCCAGCTTGGACATGGCTTTATACATCAGGCACAGATTGCCTCTGGGCAGGCAGTATGGCACTGTGTGGAGCTGCAGTTTGTTTAATCAGGCAACACATGGCATCTATTCGAGCTCTTTGATCCTCCTGGTGAGGTACTTTTGGGGTCTTTCCAGTTACTGGGGGTGTCTGCTGAGGTACATCCCAAAGGGGCCATTGTACTCAATTGAGAGGCCATTGTACTCAATTGTGAGGCTGATGAAGTCTTTTCAGGCTTGTTGGCTGTTGGTGAAGCACCCACCAAGAGGAAAATGTACAGAGAAGAAAGAACCACTTTTGGTTACAAGTATTTTTCCTCTGTTTTGTTGCTAAGTTTTTCTGCATAGCTGCCTAGTTTGAGCATTTTCTGGCTTCAATGAAACTTGATTTCTGCATTAATGGCTGGTGTTTAGAGCATGGCAAAAGCTGTTTACTGAATTTCCTGTTTTCACTTAATTTTAAAATCGTTTTTTCTCAAAACTTGCATATTTTCTCTCTTTGACCTAGCACTCTTGTGTGGGATCATTTACTGCACTGTTATAACTTGATATTACTTGTGAACCTCTGCTATCTCTGAAAAAAACAAAAAAATAAAATCTTGCTTTTTTCCACTTTTCTGAAGATTTTAAAAAAGTTCAAGTTACAGGCTTGATGTTCTTGAACTGTTTTGTAAGTTTCTGTGAGGCCATTTTTTCTTGGGCTAGAGGAAAGTTTCTCTGTTGATCAGTGGCAGTGTAAAACATTGAGCTCCTTCCCTGTCCCCCGTGGGAGTGGTTACTGACTTGAAACTGTAGCTTTATTGGCCAAAAGGGCTCATTTCCAAAACTCCTTCATCTCCCTCTCTTAAAACCTAGTTGCCTCTTGGTTTTGGCATCTTTTCAGGCTTGTTGGCTGTTGGTGAAGCACCCACCAAGAGAAAATGCTGAGAGAAGAAAGGAGCCACTTTTGAGATTTTAAGTATTTTCCTCTGTTTATTTGATAAGTTTTTCTGCATAGCTGCCTAGTTTGAGCATTTTCTGGCTTGTTAAACTTGATTTCTGCATTAGTAGCTGTATTTAGAGCACAACCAAAAGCTCTTTACTGAATTTCCTGTTTGCACTTAATTTTAAAATCGTTTTTTTTTTCTCAAAACTTGCATATTTTCTGTCTTTGACCTAGCACTCTTTTGTGGGGTCATTTACTGCACTGTTATAACTTGATATTACTTGTGAACCTCTGCTATCTCTGAAAAAAACAAAAACAAAAAA
>NW_025058999.1:0-5718 GCF_019279795.1 Protopterus annectens
GGATTTTCAGTATTGTAACCCTCATTTACATAGGATTGCCTAGTAATGCTTAGTTACATGTCTTACACGGAGCTTCCCCTTGACAACCACTAACGGAGGCCATATTGTTTTGGTCTGCAAGTCCCTCCATTGACATTCCATGTAATACATAAATCCCACAATTGTGGGCTTATAAGCTCGGTTTTCAGTTTTAGGTAGCGCACCCGTTTGCGGGTGTGACAGTTAAACATCATAATCCAAAAAAAAGTTATATAACTTTTTTGCAACACTTTTTCATGCCAATGGCCACATATTTGGCCATTGGCATGTAATACATATGCACCCTTTATTTGGAGCTGACATAGCTCCTGTTTTGCAGAAATGTACTCAGTTGTCAGCTGAGTACATTTCTGAAACACGTCCGTTACGGACTGGTTTCTGGATCGCTCAGATACCTCATTTGCATATCTTGAGCTGCAAATGAGGTATTGAGATTTCCACCAGTCCGTGTAAGAGACGTGTTAGCTGTCTCTTACACGGAGGTTTGGGCTGTACCTGAATCGGGAGGCTTACACGGAGGCTTACACTACTCTTAAACTCCGTGTAAGCCTTCCTGAATCTGGCCCTACATCTTTAACAATAGAATTCAGTAAATCAGTAGGGTAACCTCTCTCTATAAGAAAGGAACTAAAAACATCACATTCATGTAGAAAAACATTATCATCAGAAATAATCCTAGACAATCTGATGTGACCTCTGCTATTAACTTTCATAAATAGAGGATGCATACTTCAGAAATGTAAATAATTATTTCTGAATGTCTTTTCTAAATATAGTAGAGTTCAAGTTAAAGAATTTGATCAATAGAAATAAAAATCTAAAAAGTTAACATTTCCCAAAAGCTGAAATCTTAAACTTTAGAAAGGGTACTATCAGATAAGGAATTAATAAATGTAAACAAATCAGACTCACATCCCTTCCATAAAAAAAAGGGTCATCAATGTAATTTGGTACAGAAGAATATTATTAAACCAGGTAAATATACTAGAAAGTTACATTACCAGGCTAATACTAAATCTGCAAAGGCAGGAGCTAGTTTAGCCCCATAGCTCTAGTTTGATGAAAATCTTACCATCGAAGTGAAAAAAAAATGTTAGTTAATACAAGAGAAGTTAGGGAGCAAATCATGTTAATTTTTTCCTGTGAGAAGGTGGTAAATTTTGATAAATAATTTCTTAAGTATTCTATGCCTATATCATGAGGAATGTTAGAATACGATTCAATATCTAAAGTAACTAAAATAGTATGTTCATCAGTAGGAGGGTTGAGAAAAAGGAGATTAAGGAAATCCCATGAATCCCTTAGAAAATAGGGTGAAACTTGTACTAAAGGGTTTAATACAAAATCAATAAATTCTGCTATATCTTCTGTCTTAGTTTTCTTGTTCGACACTATGTGTCTAAAAGGAGGATTAAACTGGTCCTTATGTATTTTAGGAATTCCGAAGAATTTTCCTAGTTGGGGCTCTGACACAGTTAAAAAATCAGCTATTACATCACAAATCTGTTTAGATTTATGTAATGCAATAATAGTTCTATCTATATGTTTAAAAGCCCGAAGGACATCTGTTAGGGTAGCCATAGCATAAAACTCACTGTTATTAAGGTCATTTAATAAAATACGAGTGTATTTATCTTGTTCCATCAACACTATACCTGAGCCCTTATCAGCTCTCATACTTCAGGACTTAACAACATTTCGACTACCACTGTTACATCTACTACTAGTCGGGAAACTATTCTTATTCCGACTTCTCTAAACTTAAATAATCCAGAGGTTCAACTACAGTTTCTTCTAAATGGAAATATTATCACTAATCATAAGGAACCTACAAATACAGTATCTGAATCGTCGGCACAACAGATTCCTACTACAGTTCATTTGAATGAGATGCCGGTTCAGATTCCTACTACAGTTCATTTGAATGAGATGCCGGTTCCTACTGGTCAGACTTATACGCAGTCAACTGCTGTACATTTACAAAACAATAAACTGAACAATGAGTTCCTGGTTCCTGACAGCAGATCTAATGTACAATCAAATGCTGTAACTTTAGAGAACAATGCACGGAATAATATTTAGACTGTCTAATTCACCCACTTTACGAATTCCGTTGATGCATGGTAACACCACTTTACCTGTCACTGGACAACAAACTAGTCCTTTAGCATTTCAGAGACTTAATATACAGCAACCGTTACCTACCCAACAACATATACATGTAAATGTTTCGGAAGACCTGTTGTCTTTCACCAACACGGAAAATATACCTAACCCATTTGCAGAGGTAAATAACATTAATGAATCTCCTGATTTCATGCATTCTAGACAGTCTACTGCAACAAATAATTTGAAACAGGTGCTTTTTAGGCTTGAAAGACTTTTCATTGCTTTTAAGAATTTACAATATGATAACTTCTACCTTTCATTTTGTTTGAGCAAGGAAATAGTCCCATTAGGTCTTAGAATTACGAAGTTTCCTAATAATCTTACAAGGGACTCCAAGTTATATAAGGAGCTGGAAGTTTTGTATAACACTACTGGCTTAATAGTGATTAGGAGCATAACAAACTGAGACTGTCTGACATTTCTCAAGAAATCCATAACCTACATTCGGTGATTATTAAACATCAAGATTTACATCTTTTATTACATGTCTTCAATGGTATTCATCCTAGAGTAACCCGACATGTAGCTACCATAGTTCACCGGAAAAAACGTAAGCTACAGAGAGATATGCTCCAATACAAGCATAATCGAGCATATCCCTTAAGAACTGATGGAGGATACAGATATAGTTACAGGAATTTGTTCAATAATTATCTGACTGGCCCTACTTCTACAAATTTTTGAAGATCTACTATTAATTCCGAAAGACCAGAAGAAGAATATAGATTTGATTACATAAATGTGTTTACTGGTAATGCTGCGGACCACAGTAGTTCTGGCAGCAACAATTTTATGAGAACAACTACTGATTGTATGAGATCGGATAATACGACAATGCAGGCGGCACATCAAGGCATAAACAATCCAGCGGTATTGCTTGCCTTAAAATGCTATATATACTACTACAACTCCACAGTCTGATCTGCTATGCAAAGCTTTCCGCTGCAGTGTTTTCTGATCCTAACATCGGATGTCTAATACTGAAGTAGGCATTTCCCATCCTATTAATATACACAATTCTGCGGCTTTGTTCCTATTACTTCCCCATCTGTTTTAAAATCCTTCTGACTCTTAAATTCACCAGGACCTACTACAATGAATATCTTAGATGACAGAGATTCTAATTTTTTATCCAAAAATACTGGACCATGCCTCCATGATCATCAGAAGAAGAGGGAGAATTTCATCCTACAGAGGCGGAGGAAGACAAATGAATCATGGGGAAAGAGGTTTCCTTACGAATTCTCCCACTACTCGTTCTTATTCCCTAAGAAACACTCAGTTTTTAGAAAGAGGCCAACCACGAGGAAGACCAAGAAGAGCTCCCACACGCTGAATGTTTCTGATAACAGCTCCCACACACTGAATGTTTCTGATAACGGCTCCCACACGCTGAATGTTTCTGATAACAGCTCCCACACGCTGAATGTTTCTGATAACGGCTCCCACACGCTGAATGTTTCTGATAACAGCTCACACATGCTGAATGTTTCAGATAACAGCTCCCACACGCTGAATGTTTCTAACAGCTCACACATGCTGAATGTTTCTGATAACAGCTCACACACGCTGAATGTTTCTGATAACAGCTCCCACACGCTGAATGTTTCTGATAACAGCTCACACATGCTGAATGTTTCCGATAACAGCTCACACACGCTGAATGTTTCCGATAACAGCTCACACACGCTGAATGTTTCCGATAACAGCTCACACACGCTGAATGTTTCCGATAACAGCTCACACACGCTGAATGTTTCCGATAACAGCTCACACACGCTGAATGTTTCTAATAATAACATAGTTAATGTTAACTGCAACTCCTTACCTGTAGAAACATATATACCAGATTCTGAAGTTTTCAATTTATCTGGCAGATTTTTACCTGATAATTTCAACAGCTTACTGAAACTAGGTTTTTCTTTTATTCCTGCCTACCGTGCTGACATTTCTTCTTTATTAATAGATTTACGTGTATATGTTAGGAAACTTAATTTAAAACTTTTATTTCACAAAGATGTATATGATGTAGAAGATGAAAATGTACTATATTCTTACACTAAGCTACCTGTCAAGAAAAGCTTATATAACCCACCACTATGTAATACCTTACATATCTTTCTTACTTTATGTGAAAAAGACTTGCGATATGTTTTAAAGCATAACTGTACTTGTAAATGGTTCAACGTTACTAATAAACAGTTAACTGCCTTAAATTCCTTATCAGCAGACAGATCACTAAGAATCATGAGAGCTGATAAGGGTTCAGGTATAGTGTTGATGGAACAAGATAAATACACACGTATTTTATTAAATGACCTTAACAATGAGTTTTATGCTATGGCTACCCTAAAAGATGTCCTTCGGGCTTTTAAACATATAGATAGAACTATTATTGCATTACATAAATCTAAACAGATTTGTGATGTAATAGCTGATTTTTTAACTGTGTCAGAGCCCCAACTAGGAAAATTCTTCGGAATTCCTAAAATACATAAGGACCAGTTTAATCCTCCTTTTAGACACATAGTGTCAAACAAGAAAACTAAGACAGAAGGTATAGCAGAATTTATTGATTTGGTATTAAACCCTTTAGTACAAGTTTCACTTTATTTTCTAAGGTATTCATGGGATTTCCTTAATCTCCTTTTTCTCAACCCTCCTACTGATGAACATACTATTTTAGTTACTTTAGATATTGAATCATTGTATTCTAACATTCCTCATGATATAGGCATAGAATACTTAAGAAATTATTTATCAAAATTTACCACCTTCTCACAGGAAAAAATTAACACGTTTTGCTCCCTAACTTCTCTAGTATTAACTAACAATTTTTTTCACTTTGATGGTAAGATTTTTCATCAAACTAAAGGTGTAGCTATGGGGTCTAAACTAGCTCCTGCCTTTGCAAATTTAGTATTAGCCTGGTGGGAATGTAACTTTCTAGTATATTTACCTGGTTTTAATAATATTCTTCTGTACCGACGTTACATTGATGACCTCTTTTTTGTATGGAAGGGATGTGAGTCTGATTTGTTTACATTTATTAATTCCTTATCTGATAGTATTCCATTTCTAAAGTTTAAGATTTCAGCTTTTGGGAAGCAAGTTAACTTTTTAGATGTGCTTATTTCTATTGATACAAATTCTTTAACTTGGAACTCTACTATATTTAGGAAAAAGACATTCAGAAATAATTATTTACATTTCTGCAGTATGCATCCTCCATTTATGAAAGTTAATATGGCCAGAGGTCAGTACATCAGATTGTCTAGGATTATTTCTGATGATGTTTTCCTACATGAATGTGATGTTTTTAGTTCCTTTCTTATAGATGGAGGTTACCCTACTGATTTACTGAATTCTATTGTTAAAGATGTAGTCTTTTTAAGGCCCACTAATTTTCCTCCTATTCTTTTAAAAGGCTTCACTCCGAAGAAAAATACAACCAATACTATGAATGAAATACAGACTACTCCCCTTGTGACCAATTTGACTCTTTAAAAA
>NW_025059000.1:0-6161 GCF_019279795.1 Protopterus annectens
TCATGAGTGTATGGCTCCAGCCCCCAGCAACAACAACAGCAGCAGCATGCTTTATGATGGAGGCTGGAGCCACGCAGCAAAAGACAGTGAATGTGCAGGTAATATGCCATATGGTTGACTGTTGTGTACACTGGTAGTTAATGCATGTGTGAGGTGTGTCCTTGGTTTGTAGCTGTCACCATAGTATTTAATGTGCAAGTGTGATATCCTCAATATTAGCAGCTGACCTGTAAAAGGGCCCTGTTGTACTACTGACCTGTATCATACTCAGTAACAATGGCACAGTTGTGCCCACTGACATTAGTTTTTTCCCCCTGCAGGTCCCTCGGGTATAACTGCAATGCAGCCTATCCATGCTGGTGAGTGTGTATTAACAATTCCTGTAATAGTTTGATAGTAATAGTACTATTTGGCTCACTTAGTAGTGCTCTTTGTATGCATGTAGGTGTGTCTGTGTCTGTGTGTTGATATAAATACGGGTACTGTACAATTGTGTGAAACTGTGTGCATGGGGCATGGGGCACCTGTGCAAGTGTGCATGTGCATTTTTCATGGGGCACCTGTGCATGTGTGCATGTGTGCATGTGCATGGGGGCATGGGGGCAGGGGCACCTGTGCATGTGTGCATGGGGCATGTGTACATGTGTGCATGTGTGCATGTGTGACCTGTGCATGTGCAGGTTGCACCTGTGCATGTGTGCATGGGGCACACTGGTAATGTGTAGACATTGTAAACTGTGTTTCCTTTTTCCCCTCCCACAGGTTCTGGTGCTGCTCTGGTGTCATGTAGCACGGAACCTGAATCAGGTGCCATGGGTATGATAATGATGACATCTGTGTAATGGCACAGGAAGGTATGCCAGGGTCGTCTTTGGTCAGCCGATTGACAGTACACAGCTGTCGACCCCATCAATGCGCACAGTTATCCTGCCAATACACCCTTTGTCACCAATGTCCCTAGGTGATGGACAGCATACAGTGGGCATTGACCAGGGTAATGTGGTATCTGTGGCACATGCCTCCCCACACAGCAGCCATGGGCATGGCCCAGAGATGGTACCACACAGACAGATGTCCGGGGGTTCTTGTGGGAGAATCCGTGGGCGTACTGCCCCTGTCAAACGTGCCCACAGAGGTCTTACAACCTCAGCTATGTTTCGGGCTGTCATGCAGGCACAGTCACGTATGGAACGGTACACCAGACAGGGTCTGGGGAGCTGACAGCATGTCGAAAGCCATGACTGACAGTATGGTAAATTGCGGCTGCCATTATTTCACCGATGTCATAGACAAATTGTGGGGACATATTAGACTGGTTCCACAACTACATGTCCATGAGCCAGGGGGGTGGGGGTTGAGGCATCGGCGTGGCGTATGCCAGCAACAGCAGCGCTCATCATGCATGACAACAGGGCGGCCCCGTAGTGCCAGCAGCCCCCCAATGCTGGGTCTGTGCTGTCATCAGACCACCCCAGGAGACCATGCCCTGGCTCTGGCCAGGCCCGACAGGGATCTGTGTCCAATCAAGAACACCTGCTTCTGATGACAGTACCCAGTCTGGGTTGGTACTGGGTACGGTCCGTAGCACCCTGCAAGGCACAGGCGTGTCCTGGCCAGAGACACTGATCTGTATGACCTGGCAGGTACAGTCTGTGGCTGTCCACAAACACCAGTATATGGCAGCCATGAGGTGGAACTGTGTGCATCCATACACACATGCAAATTGACAACACCTAGGGCTACCGCATGCACACACTGCATCAACATTGCCCCACCTTTACTGCTGTCCCTCACCAACACACATACACATACATGTCAATCGGGGGTATCGGTGGCTGACTCAGGCATACCAAGTTTGTCTTGTGAAAATTCCACCCCTGCAATTTTAAAAACTGGCAGGTCGGTTAACAGTTGCTGATGCACAGGGTACCCTAATGGATAAAGTACATGGAACAAAGGTAATTTAAGGGGTATTCACACTGGGCAGAAGTTGGATTTTTGTATGTTGTCTACACCCTGGTAAGACCAAGGACACTGCACATGTTCATACTGGTGGAATATGTCAAAAGAAGGCCCCATAATAGGGTAGGGGCCCGGGGATTTAAAGGGAATTTTAATGTGGTTAAATTTAAAAAAAGATGGACATGGGGGAAAAATTGCAAAAGGGTTGGGGCATGTTGCCCCCCACAAACTGGACTTGCCCTGGCCTTTCTTTTCCCAAATTGGGCCAGGGGGGGGGGACAACCAGGGCAGCGGCCCCCCCCCCCTGTGGGGGTGCCCCAAGCCAAGGGCCAGGCCCCCCACCCCAAATTGGCCTGGGTCTGGGGGGCGGGCCCCAATAAAGGACCCCCCAAACCACCCAGGGGGGGCCCCCCCCCCCCCAAAAAAAACCCCTGCTTGCAACCCAGGGTCCGTGCCAATCAAAACCCCCCCTTTTTGTTTCCCCTAAAAAAATACCCAGTCTGGGTTGGTCTGATAGGTCCTTTACACCCGGGCAAGGAAACGTGCCCCTCCGCAATCTGTAACCTGGCAGGTACGGGTTCTTTTGCTGTCAAAACCCACATAATGGAGAATAGTACTGTTGTTAACAACTTTGCAAAATTGTGGGTTACCGCATGCCATGCATAATTGGGGATTTCTTACTGTTGTCTACACCCATTAAGTCCATGTGTATCTCTGATTTTGGGCATACGGTGGTTGGTCAACAAAGGCTCATACATAGGTCCCGGGAAAGGTAATGAATGTAAAATACCAATGATGGACATGAAAAATTCAAGTGGCATGTTCCCCACACTGGGAAAGAATGTTTGTGGATGTTGATATGTGTGCAGTACTACACGACTGGTACAGGACACACAGGAGCACCCTAGCACTGCATGCTCACATCTCATACCATGCTAGACAGCCCCAACACAAAAAACTAACTGTCACAGGAGGGAGAGTCCCCATATATGTCAGGGATACTGTGGTGGCAGGCCAGGTAGCATACATCCTACTAAGTATGGAACCACTGAGTGAAGGCTCAGTGTCTGTTATTTGACATGTGTATTACTGCAGGTATGAGCACATGGGTTTCCATCCAGTTATTGTACATCCTGACAGTACATGGTCTGTACACTTGTGTGCTGAGACTGGACCCTAGCCATCTGACCCGTGTATTTCCATGTACATGTGCATAGTGCCTGCATATTTGCAGTGTTACCTACTGGAAGTGGTACAGCTTGTTTGTTGTACAATGGACTACATGCAGCCCTGTTTACTGTAGCTTTGTTTGCATGCATGTTTGCTTGCAATTACCCTGGAATACTGATCACACCTGCAATGCATAGTTATAGAGCTTCTGTGGACTCCTAGTGCCATCTGCATAGCTTACTATATGTATGTCCATGTCCCCCTTGACAGGATGTCACTGTTTGTCCTGTTCACATGTACATTGCCTGTGACACAGTGCATATGACTTACCTGGCATGTGTCCACGTGAGCAGTCATATATGCTACTGCTAACTAATCACAGGCACTACACCTTCACATATTCATCTTCTGTTGAATACCTGCTTGCTAGGGATGGCCTGCACCTGTCACCGCTGGGCTTTCAGATATTGGCAAAGGCTCTTGCTACCGCCATAGTGCCTATGTTAGGCAAGGGTCAAATGACAAACCCACCTTCATAGGTATCACAAGGGATAAGAAAGTAAGACTCCAGAAGTCTAAACCTCCAGATGCATGCACCAAACTCTCCTTGGCATGGAGAACATAGATATCTGTGCAGTAACAGATGCCTGGTTCAGGGCTACTGAGAGCACACCAGCACTACCAGGTTTAACCTGGTTGATTTCTTTGAAACAGTCACCAGGGCCATTGATGAGGGAAGGTGGTTCACACAGCCTACCTGGACATCAAAACCTTCACAACAATACCCCCCTTGGGCATTCTAAAAAGCTCACCAGCTTAAATATAAGCCCCTATGTCACTAGATGGATTGCACAGTGGCTCAAGGACAGAACCCACATGGTTAGAATTGCCGGAGCCATCCAGACTCCAAACCAGTTACAGTTGTGTCCCACAAGGCTCAGTCCTGGGGCCTCTCTTGTTTGGAATATATTTATTGGAGGTACAGGCCAACACGGACGGACTGTGGCTGACCAAATATTCAGATGACTGAACTGGCCACCATAATCGACCCCCAGCTGACACAAGCATCTTCCAAAGGGGCATCATAGAAACAGACTTGTGCCAGAGCCATGGCCTTCAGCTGAACAGTGTTTAGAAATGTGCATCCTGTAGTCTGTTCTCCTAGTTGCCAAAAAGGGGCATTTCCTCCCCACACACAAACCCCCCCAGACAAAACACAAACTTGCAGGATTCAAACCCCCACCCAACTATGTTATGTCACTTAAAACACTTAGCAGAGAGCTATTGCATTACTGGGAGGTTTCCTTCTCCTGCTATACTTATAGAGTGCTGACATCATCAGTGTTTAGAAAAATGTGCATCCTGTAGTCTGTTCACCTAGTTGCCAAAGGGACATTTTTCCCCACACTAACCCCCCAGCCAAAAACACACTTGCCATTTGCAGGATCCAAACCTCTATCTAAATATGTTATGACACTCAAGACCCATTAACAGCGTGTGCTATTCGCATTACTGGGGGGTTTCCCTTCTCTTCCTCTACCTATAGGGTGCTCACATCATCAGTGTTTAGAAAGGGAAAAGTGCATCCTGTAGTCTGTTCCTAGTTGCCAAAAGGGACATTTCCTCCCCCACACTAACCCCTCAGCCAAAAAAACACTCCCTTCAGGATTCAAACCCCTATCTGACTATGTTATGACAGACACATTAGCACAGTGTGCTATTTACATTAGTGGGAGGTTTCTCTTCTCTTGCTGTACTTATAGGGTGCTGACATCATCAGTGTTTAGAAAAGGAAATGTGCATCCTGCAGTCTGTTCACCTAGTTGCCAAAAAGGGGCATTTTCCCCACACACTAACCCCCTCAGCCAAAAAAACACACTTGCCATTTGCAGGATTCAAACCCTACCCAAATATGTTATGACACTGAGACTGACACATTAGCAGGTGTTTTTTTCATTATGGGAGGTTTTCTTCTTGCTGTACTTATAGGGTGCTGACATCATCAGTGTTTAGAAAGGGGAAAGTGCATCCTGTAGTCTTGTTCTCCTAGTTGCCAAAGGGGCATTTCCTCCCCCACACTAACCCCCCCAGCCAAACAAAAACTTCAGGATTCAAACCCCCACCTAACTATGTTATGACACTTGAAACAGGCAAGCTATTTGCATTACTGGGAGGTTTTTCTCCTGCTTACTTATAGGTGCTGACATCATGTGTTTAGAAAGGGGGAAAGTGCATCCTGTAGTCTGTTCTCCTAGTTGCCAAAGGACATTTTTCTCACACAAAATCCCCCCAGGCAAAAACACACACTTGGCAGGATTCAAATACCTAACTATGTTATGACACTTGACAAACACATTTGCAGAGCCTATTCATTACTGGGGGGTTTTCTTTCTGCTATACTTTAGGTGCTGACATCATCGGTGTTTAGAAAGGGGAAAGTGCATCCTGAAGTCTGTTGACCAAGTTGCCAAAGGACATTTCCCCCACACACGACCCCCTCAGAGAAAACACACACTTGCGGTTCAAACCCCCAAAATATGTTGACAAACACATTAGCAAACCCCTATTTGCATTACTGAGTTTGCTTCTCCTGCTTACTTATAGAGTGCTGACATCATTGTTTAGAAAGGGGAATTTCATCCTGTAGTCTGTTCCTAGTTGCCAAAGGGGCATTTCCCCACACAATAACCCCCCCAACCAAAAAACACACTTGCAGGATTCAAACCCTACCTAACTATGTTATGACTCTTTAGATGGACACATTAGCAGGCTATTGCATTACAGGAGGTTTTTCCCTTTTCCCCACTTATATGCTGACATCATCTTTTTTTGTTTAGGGAAAGGGAAAAAATGGTTTTCATTCCCCTGTTAGTTGTTTTTTCCCCCCCATTTGCCCCAAAGGGAACCCAATTTTTGGGAAACAGAACCTCCCCCAAAACACACAACAAAACCCCAATTTTTTTAACACCCAGAAAAGGCCAAATTTTTCAAAGGGGGATTTTTTTTTAAAACCCTAAACCAATTTTTTT
>NW_025059001.1:0-5614 GCF_019279795.1 Protopterus annectens
CCATAAGACTTCAACTGATATGTTACAATACCTGGATGTGGAGATCTATAAGATGAACAACAATTTTGAAACCAGAATTTATAGAAAAACTACCTTCTGTAACTCCTTTCTCCACTATAACAGCGCACACCCATTACATTGTAAAAAGAACATAGTGAAAGGACAATTTGTCAGGGGTTATCGTATGACTAGTTTGGAGTCAGACTTTGTTAATGAATGTGCTTTTTTAGAGATTATGTTCAAGGACAAAGGGTATCCTGGCAATTTTGTTAAAAATATTAGGACGGAAGTGGAGAAAGGTAGAAGCACAAAATTTAGACCTATAAAGGGTGTTGCACCCAATTTTTTATCTGAAAATAGGGATAGAAACAAGAAAGGTACTTATGATGAATATCAACAGGCCTTGGTATTGGAATATAATGCTTCAAATTTCAAAGTCAGGGAGATTTTCCAGAGAGAATGGGATAGATTTGTGTCATTTACAGATATAGATGAAATATTAAAATTAAAGCCAAAGGTAGTTTTCAAAAATTCATTTAATATGAAAAAAATCTTAGAGATAAATAGTAATGTAGGAAACGCCAAGTATTGTGAAAGTATACATTATATAGGGGAGAGAAAGAAAATGGGAACTTTTAAATGTGGAAGTTGTCATCAATGTGAATATATTATGAACAAAGGGGAAATCCATTTAGAAAGTAGAAACAGATGGATTAGAAGTAAGGGGAACTTTTGTTGTGATACAAAAGGATTAATTTACCTTGCATCATGTCAAAAATGTAAGTCATTTTATGTTGGCAAAACAGAGAGAGTATTGAGGAGACGTATATATGAACACCTTTATGAAATTTCAAAAGCTAAAGAAACAAATGCGCTATACAAACACTCTAGGGAATGTGAAGGGTATAAATTCTTTTTTTTTGTATTAGAACAAGTCAAGAGAGACATTAGAGGTAGCCCTTGGGAGGAATTGTTAGAATATAAAGAACTTTGGTGGCAGATAACTCTGGAAGCAGCGAAAACACCTGGTTTAAATGATCACATTTCTCTTTTACCTTTATTAAAACTAAGGGCTGCCAAAGTATAAAGATTGTTACATGGTTAATATGCCAGTAGATGGCGCCAATCTTATTGAATACATGGATTTTTATATGTCAAACAAGTTTTTATATATACATATATATTTTTTAAATGTTTAGATTTTAATAACCATGTATGGTATATGAAATTTTAATAATATACTAACTATAAATTTTTATGAAACTTATTTAAGATGTATTAAGTGAATTCTACACATTTTTATTTAATAATAATATATTTAGTGGTGACATTACACAAGCTTTTTACTTAATATTCATGAGCCTTTTGGGAGAGCTTGATTAGTGTGTTTAAATGTTTTTTTACGATGTTTATTGGTTAATGTTTTTACTTCTGAACTATTTAAGATGTAATTAGTGTAATTATTTGTTATCTGATGAAGTCCAAGTTGTATGTGGATGAAAGCGCGTATTGTGGATGAATTGCGTTAATGCTTTTTTTCTGTGTTTTTTCGTGGATATTTAATAAATCGTGTGGCTTTTTTAAGCTGGTTGGAGTGTCCCTCTTTTGCACACTGTGCTCTTTTGGACTTTGGAGTTGCTTTTTTGAGTGCATTCTTTCGCAGTTTTCAGATCTGCTTATTATTGTGATACCTAGCACAGGAGCAGTTTTGATTATTATTGTGACAGCTAGCACCTCAGTTGTGATTATTATTGTGATACCTAGCACAGGAACAGTTGGGATTATTATTGTGATACCTAGCACAGGAGCAGTTCTGATTATTATTGTGATACATAGCACAGGAGCAGTTCTGATTATTATTGTGATACCTAGCACAGGAACAGTTCTAATTGTTATTGTGATACCTAGCACAGGAGCAGTTCTGATTATTATTGTGATACCTAGCACAGGAGCAGTTGTGATTTTTATTGTGACACCTAGCACAGGAGCAGTTCTGATTATTATTGTGATACCTAGCACAGGAGCATTTCTGATTATTATTGTGATAGCTTGCACAGAATCAGTTCTGATTATTATTGTGATACCTAGCCCAGGAGCAGCTGTGATTTTTGTGACACCTAACACAGGAGCAATTGTTATTATTATTGTGATACCTAGCAAAGGAGCAGTTCTGATTGTTATTGTGATACCTAGCACAGGAGCAGTTCTTTTTATTATTGTGATACCTAGCACAGAAGCAGTTCTGATTATTATTATGATACCTAGCAAAGGAGCAGTTTTTATTTATTATTGTGATACCTAGCACAGGAGCAGTTCAGATTATTATTGTGATACCTAGCACAGGAGCAGTTGTGATTATTATTGTGCTACCAAGCACATGACCATTTGTGATTATTATTGTGATACCGAGCCCAGCAGCACTTGTGATTATTACTGTGATACCTAGCACAGGAGCAGTTGTGATTATTATTGTGATACCTAGCACAGGAGCAGTTCTGATTGTTATTGTGATACCTAGCACAGGAGCAGTTATTTCTATTATTGTGATACCTAGCACAGGAGGAGTTGTGATTTTTATTGTGACAGCTAGCACAGGAGCAGTTGTGAATATTCTTGTGATACCTAGCACAGGAGCAGTTGTGGATATTATTGTGATACCTAGCACATGGGCAGTTGTGATTATTGTGGCTGCCTAGCACTTTTGGGAGCAGGGTGTTATTATGTTATGACACCTAGCACTTTTTTAGGAATAAAGTTGTGATTATTATTCTGATACCTAGCACAGGATCCGTTCTGATTATTATTGAGATACCTAGAAGAAAGGCAGTTCTGATTATTATTGTTATACCTAGCACACGAGCAGTTCTGATTATTACTGTGATGCCTAGCACAGGACCATTTGTGATTATTATTGTGATACCTAACACAGGCTCAGTTCTGATTATTATTGTGATACCTAGCACAGGAGCAGTTCTGATTATTATTGTGATACCTATCACAGGAGTAGTTGTGATTATTATTGTGATACATAGCACACGAGCAGTTGTGATTATTTTGACACCTAGTCCAAGAACAGTTGTGATTATTATTGTGACACCTAGCACAGGAGCAGTTGTGATTATTATTGTGACACCTAGCACAGGAGCAGTTGTGATTATTATTGGATACCTTACACAGGAGCAGTTGTGATTATTATTGCAATTCCTAGCACAGGACCAGTTGTGATTATTATTGTGATACCTAGCACAGGAACAGTTGTGATTATTATTGTGACACCTAGCACAGGAGCAGTTGTGATTATTATTGTGATCCCTAGCACATGAGCTGTTGTGATTATTATTGTGACACCTAGCACAGAAGCAATTCTGATTATTATTGTAATACATAGCACAGGAGAGGTTCTGATTATTATTGTGATATCTAGCACAGGAGCAGTTATGATTATTATTATTATGAATCCTAGCACAGGAGCAGTTGTGATTATTATCATGATACCTAGCACAGGAGCAGTTGTGATTATTATTGTGATACCTAGCACAGGAGCAGTTGTGGATATTATTGTGATACCTAGCACTTGGGCAGTTGTGATTATTGTGGCACCTAGCACAGGAGCAGGTGTTATTATTTTTATGACACCTAGCACAGGAGCAGTTGTGATTATTATCATGATACCTAGCACAGGAGCAGTTGTGATTATTATTGTGATACCAAGCACAGGAGCAGTTTTGATTATTATTGTGATACCTAGCACAGGAGCAGTTGTGACTATTATTGTGATACCTAGCACAGGAGCAGTTGTGATTATTATCATGATACCTAGCAAAGGAGCAGTTGTGATTATTATTGTGATACCAAGCACAGGAGAAGTTTTGATTATTATTGTGATACCTAGCACAGGAGCAGTTCTAATTATTATTGTGATACCTAACACAGGAGCAGTTCTGATTATTATTGTGACATTTAGCACAGGACCAGTTGTTATTATTATTGTGACACCTAGCACAGGAGCAGTTCTGATTATTATTGTGATACCTAGCACAGGAGCAGTTTTGATTATTATTGTGATACCTAGCACAGGAACAGTTGGGATTATTACTGTGATACCTAACACAGGAGCATTTGTGATTATTATTGTGATACATAGCACAGGAGCAGTTCTGATTATTATTGTGATACCTAGCACAGGAGCAGTTGTGATTATTATTGTTATACCTAGAACAGGAACAGTTGTGATTATTATTGTGATTTCTAGCACAGGAGCAGTTCTGATTATTATTCTGATACCTAGCACAGGATCGGTTCTGATTATTATTGTGATACCTAGCACAGGAGCAGTTCTCATTTTTATTGTGATGCCTAGAACAAGAGTAGTTTTGATTATTATTGTGATACCAGACAGTTGTGATTATTTTTTTCCCGGAAAGGGTTATTATTGTGAACCTAAAAGGGGTTTTTTTGAACCTAGCCAAAAAGTTTGATTATTATTGTGAAACCCAGCACAGGACAGTTTGATTATTATTTGGAAAATAGCCCGGAGCAGTTTATTATTATTGTTATAAACAGGAACAGTTTATTATTTTGTGATCCCAGACAGGAGCAGTTTGATTATTATTTGATACCTAGACAGAAGGGGATTATTATTGTGATACCTAAGGAGCAGTTCTGATTATTATTGTGAACCCAGCCCGGAGGGGTTTTTTTTGATACCTAGCACAGGAGCAGTTTGATTATTATTTGGGAAACCCAGCACAGGACAGTTTGATTATTATTTAAATTTGAAAAAAGGATTTTATTTTTGAACCTAGCACAAGGGGAGTTTGATTATTTGATACCCAGCACAGGACAGTTCTGATTATTATTTGATCCTAGACAGGAATTTTAAATACCAAAAGCAGTTTGATTATTATTGTACCTAGCACAGGGGCGTTTGATTATTATTGTGAACCTAGAAGGGGTTTGTTAAAAATTTTAAAAGGGAAAAAAAATTTTTTGGGGGGGAAAAATTTTTTTGGGGGGAAAAATTTTTGGGGGGAAATGTTTTTTGGGGGAAAGTTTAAAGGGGGAAAATTTTCCGGAAAAAAATTGTGTTTTGCACAAGGGGGGGTTATTATTTGAACCCCCACCAAAGGGGCAGTTGTGATTATTATTTGAACCTAAAAAGGGGGGTTTATTATTAACCCACCAGGAAGGGAAATTTTTTTTAAACCCAGCACAGGGGAGTTGTGTTTTTTTTGAAACCCAGCCCGGAGCAGTTGTATTTTTATTTTAACCTAGCAAGGGGCAGTTTGATTATTATTTGATCCCCCGCACAGGGGCATTTGATTATTATTGTGATCCTAGCACAGGGGAATTTGATTATTATTTTGGGAAACCCAGACAGGAGGTTGTATTTTTATTGTGAACCTAGCACAGGAGCAGTTTTTTTTTTTAAAGGGCATTTAAAGTTTTAACGGGCATTTAAAGTTTAACGGGGTTTAAATTTTTTAAAGGGCTTTTAAAAAGGGTTTTAAGAGGGGAAAGGAAAAAAGGGCCAAAAAATTTTTTTTTTTGGGCCTGGGGTTTTTTTAAAGGGTTGGGGTTTTTTTTATTTTTGGCCCAGGAAATGTTTTTTTTT
>NW_025059002.1:0-5368 GCF_019279795.1 Protopterus annectens
TGGCTTGCAAGGTGCTACAGTGACATTATTACCTACTAGCTACCAACTAGCATGGCTGTTTCTGTTCACACACTACTATTCTAGAAATCCACTACATTTGACAGTAAATATACATGACATGCTTTGTGTACTACACATCCTATATTCCCTTTACTTTTATTCCTACTATTACATGATATATTTATTGTAGCACAATGTTCTTATATAGCAGTCATGGCTTAGTGGTAAGTCATGCAGACTACTTTTTCCCAAGGTCCTGGGTTGGGACTGACAGTGGGATTTTATTTTGCTTTTGAGCAGACTACAGGACTTGTCATTCAGAGTGACTAAGGCACTTTTAAGCAGTTGAAACCCGGGGTTAGTGCTGGTTTGTGGAGCTCACGCATGCGCACTGGCGTTCAGTTCCACCCGCTTACAACCGCTTAAAGTGCTTACTCTTGCACACCCAGCTATTTTCTTTGAAAGAAATGAAAATGGCGAGACAGGAAAGTGGTAAAAAAGGGGTCACAAAGAGGGTAAGACAGTAGGGAAACAAGTTTGGGTTTTGCAGGAGGGATGTAGGTAAGGCCCATAGCTGCCCATTTCTTCATCAGCAACAGCTGTGCATATGTTTGTAATTTGGTGTGACATTTGAAACCTTCCACCCCTGAGAGAGGTGTGAGGACAACAATAATACTTGTTGTACAGCCAATTGTAATTGACAGTTTCCATGTCCAGCAGACATGTGTGCGAAATGGGCAGCTATGTATGGGCGTAATTTTTGTGGGTACAGAGTGCCCTTTTTTTTTCAGGTGAGAGTGGTATGTCAGGTACAGGAAGTCGGTATAGCTGGGGAGGTAGGTTGGGTAGGTCAACAGACAAGACAAACAAGACGCATACAGGGGCGGTGTATGACACATGTGGGGGGGTTACACAATTGACGGGGATGGATGTTTGGATATCTAGAGCCCATGAGCCCACAGATGGCAACAGTGGAACTGATATCCCCACCCATGGGCAGTTGCCACTGTGCCTTCACTGCCCAGGATGGGGCTGTGCTGGGGGCTGTGTAGGCTGGGCAGCAGGCACGCCCGTTAGTTGTGCCACCTGTGCCTCAAGCTGGCATAGGGGCCCAAGAACAGCTTCCTGGATCTCCCTACGCACCACAGTCCGGACACTACAGAGGGTGAGTGGTGGTTCTCCTCCGGCCACACTTGCAGAGGGGGGACGAGCCCCATCCCCTGCAGCCTTTCCCCCAACAGGTGGCACAGGGCCACCGGAGGAGGGTCCGGACTGGGCACTACTGCCAGGTGCACTCGCCAGCTGAGGTGGGAGAGGTGGGTCCGCTGGAACCCGCCTTCCCTGTCGTCCTATGTTTTGCATTATGTCATGACAGTTTGGGTTAGTAACATACAATACCATTCACAATTAGTTGTAACAGCATGCATTAGTATTCCCATTAACCAAACACCCAGATATTCAAACCATTGAACAGCAAGCATAACACTGCAAAATTTGAACAGCAATACACAGTCCAACAACATGCAGGGTTGATTGATGGCAACAGGCCATCGGGTTTTGGGATGTATGAACAGGGCAGATGCATCAACGACATGCAAATTTTATGACCCAACAGGACAAATGTCCGGGGGTGTTAATTGTGATTGCACATCCCAAATTTCACGTGGAATGGATTATATGTGGTTATAGGGTGGGTGAAGAAAATTTAATTAACTCCTTCACATATCAATACATATGTTGTTCATTTCTAATAGCTGCAGATATATACACACTACAGTTCTCCTACAGTTTCCATTGATAACTACTTCAAGTTGGTGATGGGAAATGTTACTGCTACATCAATATACATTTTTTTTATTCATACACATTCATATCTGGCTTGTTCAGCTACATCATCCTGCTACATTTGCTTTATATAGTTATAGACTACTGTGGATGTTTGGTATTTCAGACAACCATACTATCTGCATATTGCAGACTGAGAGCAACATATCCAGATTTTGGGATACACATTTTACAGTTTGGTTCTGCTTGTCACATTCATTTCATTCTGTACTGACTGCAGTATACTTTATTCAGGGGTTATTACTACTTTATTGGTGGATTCATAACTCTTTCTAACACTCTCTCACTTGTTTTATTTTACAAATTTAGGATGGTACTTAATTCTAGGCTTTATTGACATGTTTTACCTGTAGTTATTACAATCCTTTCCAACAGTCTCACTTCTGTCATGTTTCGTATTTCAACAGGGTATATTTCACACATTTTTTTACTCAGCTGCAGCTGTACTTTTCAGCCTGCTGCAGGTTGTTACTATTAAATTACAGGTGGGCATCTTTATTTCAGACTTTATTTCAGACTTTTTTTATTTTTCTGTTTGGATTACAGACTGCACACACTTTTGTAATCAAGCAATACTTGCAAACCCTCTTACACTGTTACTTGCACATTTTATTACTTAGTGACTACACTGCACTCTTTTGCTAACTGTCATTTTTATATTTATTTACAGTTACAGGGAGATTACTGACCTGCCTGGTGGCCCCACCAGCCTATCCCCTAGGCTCATGGTTCCGGAACGGACACCTGCAGCTGTAATATAAATAAAATAATATTGGAATACACATCTCCATAATATCAGCTAGGTTAATTTCTTACATAAATAATTAATGTAACTTACTCAGTAGTGGGCGGGGGATTTGCCGGGCCTCCTGGATCCAAGGGTTTAGTTGGTCCTGCCCCTCTCTTCAGGTCCACATGGTGGTGACGGACCTGCTCACCAGTCCTTGGAAACCCTGTGGCACTGGTAGATCATGAGCCAACCGGTCCCCCGCCTCAGCCCTATATGCTCCCCAGAGGACCTGGCCCTGCATGAGTTGGGCCTCATGATTGTGGACAAGGAGCCAAACCATATATTTGGACTCCTCAATGCCCCACCTCTGTGCTCGAAAGCAACTACCCTCACCTACACCTGACATTCTGGCTGCAAGTTGGTTCTACAATCGGTTATGCTGTGTATTCCCACCTATGGGGCTTATATATGCCGTTTTTCCCACACTTATCTGTGATTGGCCATTTTGGAATTGTATCAGCTTCACAAAACCTGCTTTGTCATGCTCCTCTTTCTATTCATTCCTATATATTTGCTATTACTGCAGGTCTAAGCGTAACTGTCATGGCTTAGTGGTTTAGTACCTTGACTATGGTGCATGGTATCCTGGGTTTGAATTTGACCACTGCTTTTTATATTTTATGACTGTCTACACAGGCTAGGAGGTGTGTCTGTGTAAAGGCAGTTTTGTTACAGCTTGCTCAATGTTGCCTGTTGGTTAGCTTGTTGGTACTGTGCGCAGCTCCGCGCAAACGGGGTACGCTGGTTTACACGTCATTTGGCTGTCAGCACGCATATTACGCTCAGCTCAGCTAGGGGCACACAGTTTCAGCGTGTTAAACCACTGCTCACCTACGGGCACTCATTTTACACCTGTTAAACCACTGCTCACCTACGGGCAGATGCACTCAACTTGTTAAACTGTAGCTCAGCTATAGGCACATCTGGCATTTTTTATTATTTTGTTATCTCACATTTCTTCAAAATAAATGGCCCATTTTATTACATTTTACATAAAATATAATTTTATATGTGTACATATATGTCAGGGACTTGTTTCGTGCTTATTTCACTAGAAATAAAAATTGATGTTGGGGGGTCTCGAACCATGACTGCCTGCTATTCAGCCGACATCTCTACCGCTACGCTATTGCTTTTTGGCTTACTTTGCATATGTAGTTCTTATATGCTTTTCCACTGACTGCTAACTGTGGCTAAGTTACGACGCATGCAAAACGCGCACTCACGGGCAAACATCTTTACAATTTAAAAAAAAATATATAACATGGTAATTTATATATTTTATGTTCATAGTCTGTGGGGGCATGTTTTGTGTTGTGTTTATTCACATTTACACGGGCTCTGTTGTGGGGGTTTACTTTCGGGACTTTTACTCTTCTGGGGGCATGCCCGTTTGCAGGGCTCGGTCTACGGACACGCCCGCTACTGTCTTCCATGGACTGTGTAAGCCTTAGGTGTGATTCAGCATGCTCTCATGCATATGCATGACATGCTGACATCACCTGTTAACCAGCCTCCGTGTAAGCCTTGTAACTCTTACACGGAGGCTTTGTGAATCCTGCCCCAGATTTTCTCACACATCTGGTTTTTACATCAGCTGCAAGATGCCCAGTCAAGATTCATAACCCAACAGAATATTGATGTCCAAGCATCGATTGACAACTTGCATCGGGATCTCTGGTACCAACACACTCCACAAAGCAACAAACAAACAAAATAAATGCCCAGTCATCAAAAAATACACCGATTGCACCACCACCACCTACAAAAACAAAAATAAATGCATACAAGTAAATAAGCACTGCTGCTCCACACTGCATCTGGTGCAAATTATACAAGTAAATAAGCACTGCTGACACTGCATCTGGTGCAAATTATACAAATAAATAAGCAATGCTGACACTGCATCTGGTGCAAATTATACAAGTAAATAGCACTGCAGCCCCACACTGCATCTGGTGCAAATTATACATAGACTCCGATATCACAAAGGACAAAGAAAGGGAAACTGCTGTTACCATGCAGGCTGCTTCTCTTTCATGTGTATGACCTGCAAGACAATAATTTCAGAAAAAATGGCATTTCTGAATGATTACAACTTGCAGTCACCAGAATTACACTTGAGGCTGCTGATTAGTGGGACTCAGTCTGATCAGGTACCTGATAAAGTATCCTGATAGTGTACCTCTCTCAAGAAAGGTTGAACTTATAGGTTCATAAGTGGGTACTGGGCTATATGCCCGAAGGCATATATTAGCAGCCATGTTTGCAGTATTCACCTTTAGTAGTTCCTAGACCCTTGTACTAGCAGCTAGTACCCTTGGCCCCATCTAGTAGTGCTGTTGGTGTGATCCTCGGTATGAACTTTGTTACCCATCCACTCATCAAGGTTCCTCTTAAAGAGTAATAGTGAGGCTCTGTCTTATGTAGATCGGGACCCTGTTCCATAGTAAAAGTCTCTGAAGGAATCTATCCCTCAGCATGTTCTATTCATTGTTGTGTTGAGGTTTATATCCCTAGAGCATGTAGTTTGAGTAGATTTGGTTTTGCTAAGATGGAGCATGTTCAACAATTCTGGGTTGGACATGGCTCTTGTTAGACAGAGATCGCCTCTGAGGAACGGTATGCAACAGAGAACAGTCTTAGCTTTTTCAATCGTGCTGCATAGGGCAACTGTTTGAAGCAGTAATCCTCTTGTTAGGTACCTCTGTGGTCTCTCCAAGTAATCCTCTT
>NW_025059003.1:0-6230 GCF_019279795.1 Protopterus annectens
GTGACCCATGATCCTTTTAAATCATTTTTTTTTCTTTTTGGGAAGACAGAGTACTATAAATAGCTTTTAGGTGCATGTGCACTAACAGGCATGAGTTTTCCTTTGAACAACTTGACGTTCTGTTACAGTAACCCAGCTATAACCTTCATTCTGCCAGGACACCTGATATTGAATCAGGTAAACATTATCTTCCTCAAACCCATTGTAGTGCAGCATGCAGGATGAGGAACATGAAGGGACCCAAGCAGTCACTGGGATGCAACAAGAAATGGAGTCAGGATCTTCCACAGAAGGCAATTTCTGTCCCTGCTTTATTGGAAACGCTGCATATCCCCAAGTCAAATGGTACATGGGTTACTCTCTCTAAAGACCTTAACCTGGTATGTGACATTAACAGAACCTGCTGGAGGGACAGACTTGTCTCCTAGAAGTTACCACACCTTTGGAACAGACTCCCACATCATGTCAAACACAGCACCTCATTGGTCCTCTTCAAATGCAGTCTGGACGATTGGATGGGCAACTGTAAATTCACGCCTGGGGTTCCACCTGTCTCCCTCTTGGACACAGGTAATAGGTGCTGATCATGGAAATAAGAATAGAACTTGGCTAGGCTTGCAAGGGCCCTAGAGCCATTAGTCTGGTAAGTTCCTATGATTCTGTGATCTAACACTGACTAATGTATTGTTTTATAATGGGTTACATAAAAATCAAGACAATTGATTCTAACACTGACTAATGTATTGTTTTATAATGGGTTACATAAAAATCAAGACAATTGCTTTGAGTATAAATATTTGGCGGCAAACTTTTTTTCAGTGCTTGCCTTCTTCTAACTTAAGCTATGCATTTGCTAGCAGAACCCCTCGAATTTAGGTTACTTTGGAATGAGGTCCAGTACTGACTACCTAATTATTATGCGTGATTTTACTCCAGTAACAAATGCAACAAAGGGAATTCCATAATAGGTGTGAAATGAGTTGAAAACGTGTCCATTCATTTTGATGAGTCGGTGACAATGTGATCATTCATCTTGATGAAGCAATAGAGACAGAGTTCTGCTCTGTATGACGGAGAGATTCCTTGCAATTAGCGCTTCACCAAAAAGTATAGCAGTTTCAGTGTATAAGACATAGTAAAGAAGACATTATTGGAGGGGCATATTTTCAACTTTAAAAATATGTTTTGTCTACTTCGAGAAATTGCAGTCAAAGGGAAAGTTGGAGTAGAGTTCATTGTAATCTTTTTATATTACTGCTTTTTGTACTATAATTGCAACAAAGATGGATGAGTTTTTATGGAAGGGAAGAATTATAAGTTTAAACCCCTTGCAGAATTAACTGAGATAATAACCCAGCTTTGTAGAATGAACACTGGGTAGGGTCTTTGTGGGGCCAATTCAAAAACAGACCATCCACTCTGTCGAAGACTGCTGCAACATCACAATATGACATGACTGCACCAGACAACTGCTGAATATTGTAGGTATGTGCAATATTTATTACTTCTCAGAGACGACTTCTTGAACTGTGATTAATTACTTATTTTCAACTTTTGTATTGTGCATGCACATTGAGGAAGAAGCAAGTACAAATTACACGTTAAATGTACATTTATTGCAATTTGTTTCTTAAGGAATCTAATGTTATGTAGCACTGGACTTTATTTGTGGGCCTTGTTTCTTACTTTAACTGTGGTTTGGGTGGGCATGTATGTGTGTGTGTGTGTGTGTGTGTGTGTGTGTGCGTGTGTGTGAGCAGGGTTTTCCAACTTTTGGGGTAATCTCCAAGTGTAGTACCTCACAGGATGCGCAGTAGCAATATCCACCCCAAACACGCCTCCAGCCCTGTGGAGGCAGCAGCAGTATGATTATTCAACAGTGTGCAGACTGGAAGTTAATTAATATTCGGCATCTGTGCCGAAAGCAACCCAAATGAGATTAATGTAATCTTGTATTAGGGACATAAAACTAAAATGCCTGCAGTAAATCACGTTTCAGTCAGTCAATCGGGTAGAGTTCACACCATTTTCTCTAAACGATACTATTATATTTTAACGGCTTTAAGGACATGTGCTTGCAAGGAAGCAGGGAGTGTGGGGGCGCAGTGCCCCCACAAGGTGGTGCAGGGGGGTTTGCCCCCTGAAAGGAGAAAAAGTAAGAATTTATCAATGGATGGAGATTGTTGTGATACTGAATATTTAGCAGTTTACATAAAGTGACATGTGAATTTGCATGCCTGTCAGTCTTCCTGGATATCCCCGCCCATTTGGTGTGCCAATCAATGACGGCACGCCCAAAGCTGTGCAGAACTAACTGCAAGGTACTACACTTGGAGATCACCACTTTTGGGATTATTTTTTTTTTTTCTTTTCTTCTGACCAGTCAGACTTGTTTTAGACTTCATTCTCTTAACAGGAAGTCATTCTGTGTGATTTTGTTTACACAAATTACAGTATTTGCTTATCTGAGAGTGTGTGTGTGTATATACATGTGTTATTTGATATTAGTAGTGTCTTGTTTGTGGGAAGTGGACAGGAACATGGGTGCTGCTAGCTGTAGCTTCCTTAGATGATTCATTGCATATTAAATCCACAGTAAGAGTTAACAGGCCTACTGGAAAAATGGACTGCTATTTATTAATCCCCATTAACCTAGTTAGGGTTACAAGGTTTCTCAAACAGTTGGTTTACATAATACAAAGAAAGCTGGGATCAGAGACAATCAGCTTAAGTAGTAGAAGAGCTAGATGCAGGATTCGTCTTGTGTTTGTGTAATTTGAATATAGAATTCCATGTGTATGCTATTATTCATACATTAATATGCATAAACAGTTTGAGTACATCTTGCAATGATGAAAGTGATTATAATTTGGTTAATTTGTTCTTTTTTATCATGGTATCCTCAATGTTGTTGGCTTCCTTTTATTCACTGCTGTGAGTAACATCATCTTTATATAGTTAATGCTTTGTTAGGTCGGGGACACACATTTGGAGATGGAGACAGGTACAGTATCTGAGATGATAGCCTCTCTGTCATATTTTTTTTTCTGATCTTCTGGCAAATATGTCTCTGCTTTGATGTTGTCACAAAGTGCTTGTTTGTATGCAGTGATATTTTGTTGCCTTGCCTCACCAGTTGATGTACATGCGTATCTTTGAAAAGCTGTAGCTAGCAGACATGTGCTGGTAATTGTCAAGGACAAAAGTATACGCTTGTATAATCTTGGTGGAATATGGTAACAGATGATTTTGTTCATTTCTCATCTAATAACCATGCTGAATTATTTGGATACAAGTATCAGAATTTATCTTGCGTATAAGAACTTTGAATAGTTATTTTTTCTTGGCTCAATGTACCCTTTTTTACTATTTTGATTTTCTTGAGGTATTAGAAAAATCTCAAAACCTTTTTTTTTTTTTTTGCAAGGCACACATTTCCTCTATGGAGTCTGTGGGATACTTAATACAAGGACAGAACCTCCAGACTCTCCTGGTAGCTTGGTTCTTCTAGGACTGTGATATTTTTTTTTCTTTGTGAAGAGCATCTAACATCTCTCCAACTGGTAGCTATATCTACTAATATATATATCCCAAACAGGGCATTACATTCTATGATGGTCCTGATTACTGCAGAATTTACAGGAGTCAGGACTTATTTGGATCTAGAGGAGACACCCTTTATGATTGGCTGTGCCAGATAGAATGGATATCCTAACCACTGTTACAACATAGCCAGAATTTTCCTTGGATATCAGTCTAGGACCCTAGACTGTTGCAACACGATGATCAAAGGAAAGGAAGTTATCAACCCATGTTCCAGGGTCTCTCACATCTTTGTTTTGGAATGGGATGTCGTCTATGCAATAAACTGGGTAAAGTAATTATTTTCCAAATGCAACAAGTTTGTATTTTTTAGCGTTTAGTTCTAGCTTACTTTGTGACTTCCAGTTATTAGCATGTGTAAGTTCAAATTATACTTTCTGTATGTCAGAAGGAAATTTGAGGATGACAGCCAGTTTACAATCATGCTCAAATTTGGTCAAACAGAGAACCCCTTATTTGATTTGGAATGCAGAAGGCCATGGATTCTTTGTGAGGTACTTCTGTGGCCTTTCCATGTGACGCAGGTATTTGGAGCGGTATACTGAGTTATACTCAATTATTGGCCTATTGGAGGAGTACAGAGAGGTAATAAACTCCTTTTTTCTGGATGCAAACCCTTTACTTATGAGATGATCCAAGTAAAAGGCTTTTCTGACCACTGCCACTACATGATGGTCGAATGTGAGATTACTGTCAGCCTGTGTACCCAGGTCTCACCACAGGTTGTGTGCTTAGGGGGTTGCTGTTGATGTGGTAATCAGTATTGGCTGTATTTTTTGCTGAAATGTATGATAATACATTTTTCTGTATTTAACTTAAGGCCATGACTTTGGCACCAGTCATTTGTACCTGAGACCCCCACTTGCAGTATGTTAACATCATTTGGGGAGTATATGACAGCACCTGACTTTCAGACGTCTACAAACTTGGTCAGCCACAGGCCTTTTGTCTTTGCTTGGACTTCAGAAGTAGATGCCAAACAGTAGGAGTCCCAGGGCAGATCCCTGGGGAACACCACTAGTGACAGCTCTGCTGAGATATGTGGAGGCACCTATTTTGACCTTGTGGGTCCTACTGATGAGCCAGCTGGCCACCCACCTGATGAGATAGAGATTTACGCCAAGTTGTGTTAGCTTTTTGATGATGCCCGAGTGGGGAATTGTGTCAAAGGGTTTGGCCTAGTAAAGGTAAGTACTTGCTTTTCTCTCATCCAGGGCCTCAGTGATCATCTCAAAGAAGTCAACCAGGTTCAACAGGTAAGTTCTACCCTTGACGAATCTGAATTGGGTGGAAACAAGTGTTTGTAGATTGCCTATGTTCTTGTTTATGAGATACATAATAATATGCTCCATGGCTTTACAGATCAGACTTGTCAAGTTAATGGGGTGATACTTTCCAGGGTCAGTAGTGCCATCAGCTTTGTGCAAGGGGATGACAATGACAGTTCACCACGCTGATGGAATGAAGCCTGTACTTAGGCTGTGGTTGAATAGGATGCTCAATGGCAAGGCTAGTTTTTGCTGGAAATGGTGCAGGATGCAGAGTAGCATGGATCCCTGTGGATCTCCACTGATTACCTGCTGAAGCTATAGCCTATCCTGTTGCTATTCTCATCAATAAGTCTCCATCAGAATCAATGGTACCAACCTTATGGAAAACATCACATATTATACTACTACACAAAGGAGGTAACTCCTTAGAACTCACTAACTACAGACCTATCGCTATTCTATCACCCTTATCTAAAATATTAGAAAGAGTGGTTCACACTCACCTAATGCAGTACCTCCAAAATAACAACCTATCTAAAGCACAGCATGGCTTTAGACCCTCCCACAGCACCACCACAGCACTACTGTCTTTCACTAACACAGTGAACTACTACAGAGACAAGGGCCTTTTTGTATCTTCCATATTCTTAGACCTATCAAAAGCTTTTGACATGGTTAACCACAATATGCTACTCAAAACCCTATCTACCCCTAAACATTAGCCCCTCCTCTATCTCATGGTTCAACAGCTACTTATCAGGCCATCAACAAGCAGTCCTATGGCAAAACCAGTTGTCCCTTCTGTTATCAGTATCCTTAGGTGTCCCTCAAAGCTCCATCCTACGCCCACTGCTATTCTCTTCTCTTTACCAACCAGTTCTCTTCCGCCACACTCACTGCCTCAGTAGTATAATATGCTGATGTCACCAACCTTATATGTGCCACTTCCACTATAGCAGAACTGCTGATCCAAACACAGAATAACTGTACCTTAGCTGAAACATGGTATACTAACACCAACTTATTCTTAACCCCAAATAAACAAAACTTATTCTTTTTGGCCCAGGTAAGCCCCCCCCCCCCCAGACAACAATTTTTGCATAACGTTCAACGATAACATTAAAATCAGTCCGACCACACCCACTAAACTGCTAGGTGTAGAAATCGACAACAACTTGACATTCAACATTCACACAGCTCAAACCATCAACAAAGTAAACAAAATGCTTGGGATCCTCTACAGGAACAAACAGTTTATCACTAGAAATACCAAAGCGACAATAGCAAGGACTCATCTGTTATCCATCCTACTCTATATGCCTCCCCAATCCTAACTAATATCCGCCAGACAGATTT
>NW_025059004.1:0-6711 GCF_019279795.1 Protopterus annectens
AAATCTTGCCTTCTTCCCTGATGGAGGACCACAAATCAGGCTTCAGAGTCTCCCCTCTCCTGAGGCATTGCCTCGACTGCTTAACCCCTGGAGGCAGTCGGGGGCTATTTTTTTTCTGCACCCAGACACCTGATCTCTAATAAAACAAGTGGAAAAGCAAACATATCCAGAAGTTAATATAATATGTTCTTTTCCCTTTTTACCTGCCAGAGTCTTGAAAGAAACTCCTTGATGTCCCACCCAATCAGAGTGAGTATGCCGTTCTAGAGATTCGAAAACTGCTGCAAAAACAAGTCATCCAGGAGGTCCCAATCAAAACAAAGAGAATTCTGAATCCTTACTTCCTACTTTTTTTTTTAGTGCCAAACGACTGGGACCTTTCAGACCCATACTGGATCCAAGCAATATGAGTTTGTAAAGAAAGCTGTCTAAATAGTTATGGTCCAGATAATTTTACTGCTGCTGTGGAAGGAAGATTGAATGTGCTAAGTAGACTTGCAGGACAATTTAGGTATCGCATCACCAAAATAGACAGGTGCTCCAAAGTTCTCTGTGCTTCAGGATGGGAGCCAGTCAAACCACACCAGAGTTCCGCCTTGGTCTCACCCACAGCCCCCCTGGGTGTTCACCAATGTATGGCAGTAGTCGCAGACTACCTCAGGCCAAAGGTTTCTAGACGTTTCCATATCTGGATGACTAGCTTCTAACTGCCCCAATTAGCATCAATCTCTTTTCAGGCCAGGGATTACCTGTTAAAATCTTCAGTTTTCTGTGAATCACCATAAGTCTTCAGAAATTAAATCTAATCCTGGCACAGAAATTGGAATTCATTGGATTACTTCCAGACACTCAGAGTGCATTGCTATCACCTCACTGCATACAAAGTCTGAGGGAACATGTTCGTATTATTCTGTATCACAGCCACCTCTCCAGTGAGAATAGTATCATGCTCTTGGGTTCATGGCAGCAGCCATTACACTTTGTCCCGGGTTAGTGAGGTTTTTTATGTGAGTGGACTCTGGCTGTTCAATGGTTCATTCTTCACCAGTCCTCTCTGCTCCCCTGTCAATGGACTCGGATTTGCGAAGCATCTTCAATGGTGGCTCCTAAGCTGACCTTGTCGGGTCAGCAGGCTCTCTGGTCACAGTGACTGCACACCTAGTTGGGGGTGGGAGTTTCCAGGAAGGTGGTTCAAGGCATGGACCAAGTGAGAATTCACAGATTGCACATCAATGTCCTGAGATGAGGGCAGTCCTGACATTGCAAGCCTTCAGAGGCCTACTATTATTTTTATTTGGTGTTTGTTCATACAATTCAAAGAAGCTTTGGCGTAATTTTTTTTCTAAGTAGCACAGTATATAGGGAAGTTAATTATTAGAATCAAGGAGCTCAGCGTTTCTAAGCAGGATTTCAAGAAAATCCAGTTAATGGAATAACTTGTACTTGGAACAAGTGATTGACATTCCTGTGAGAATTGGAAGAGAAACAATTAACTGAATGAATAAAGTTTGCCATTTGAGTGTCAAAGGTATTTTTTATTTTTTTCTTGGTCAAATTTGTCTTGTCCATGAAAAACTCGACCAATAGAGACAGAAAGGTAATATGTGCATTATTTTGCCATGTCTCTCTGTGTTTTTCCTTTGCATGTCTGTGGTGCCAATTATCCATTTTAAGGGACTGGGAGTTTGAGAACCAGGAAGTTTTGGTGTGTGTGGGTGTCTGTGTGGCACTTTGAACTAGGGGTGCAGTGGCATGATGTTTAAATTAATTTCCCAATAATGGTGCAAGGCAGAAGCAATTTGTCTTTTTGATTTTTGATAAGCTCCTTTGTTTCTGTAGTTGTGCAAATACATTAAAGGGAGTAGTTGGAGGTGGTCAAAGTTTTCAACAAGCAAGGATTGCTTGTCTGTCATCCCCCGTGGTTTAGTGAAGTGGTTATTGACATGTATGTTGGGATGACTGCTTTTGCTTCAGTGTGCAGTGATCTGTCTCAAGTATTTCAGCATAGCCCTTTAAAATCCAGTATAACATTGTTACAAGAACTTATTTGCTTGCTTAAATTCATTTGAAGTACTTCATGAGAACACAGAATTAAGAGGATAGTGTTCTGTTAAAATAGGTGTCTTAGGACAGACATGAACATTTTTAGTAGAATCCTGTAAGGAACAAGGCAGATTTTTAAGATGCAAGTTACTTTTAAGATATTCATATTTAGTTCTTCCAGTTCACTGAAAGTCATTTAGTGGACCACAGTCGGGCCTTTTTATTAAAAGTTTTAATGCATGTATGCATTTACTAACATGATTTTACTCCCCAAAATACAGGGTTTTGACTTTACATTCTGGCTGTTGTTGCTGGTATGTCCTGCTGCATGTTTTCGTGGATTTGTGACCTATTTTTGGATTCATCGGAACCAGGAACAGCCCTACTCCTGCCTCCAGCAAGATTCAGGTAATTTATTATTTATATGTACAGACAGCATGTTGATTTTCAGACACAATGAATAACCTGCATTATTGTGTACTGGTTAAGATTATACAAATGAAATTGAAAAATACAGCCTCAGGAATTGCTTTTTAGGCTTCCTTCTGTCTTTAGCAAAACGTCCCATACACATGAGTAGGAGTGTAATAGGATTAGCTGTGATACACTTTTTGTGTACCACCATATAGCATCCTTTGTTTTTCAGTATCATTCCTTCTGCTGGTCCGTGTTTTTTCTTCCATAGAGATCTTGCACTCTCAAAATTTGTGTGTGTGGTTTTTATTTTATTTATTTAACATTTGTTTACCAGGATAGTCCGACTGCACAAGTGTCCATTTTCAGCGGAGTCCTGGGGAGAAACTCCATAAGTTTACAGAGAAGAAAAATTTACAAGAGATATTGTTGTGAGTAGTAAAGTATAATAGATGGTAGACTTTTATAGCTGTTAGTATACACAGAGGATATTCTCTTTTGGTTAAAAATACAAGTGTACAGAATATACAATGAGAGTAGATAAGAACCTAGATTGTTGCAAGATATTTCTCAAGAATTGAATAATGTAGTATATAAATGTTTGAATTTGAGTAGGGCAGTGGTGGTGCTGTGGGATGGGCGAAATCCGTGTTTGGTTGAGTAGAGAAGGTTGTTGGTGAGGAGTCAGGATGACACACCTTTTCAGGATCTTGGAGAGGGGTGAGGAGAATTGTGCTGGTCAATAGCGCTGAAAGGTCTAGGGAGGGGCCACCTTGTGGGAGAGGTGGTATATATGAGGTTTTCCACAGGACTGGGAACTATGCGTTTGGTGATAGATCCATTTATTAGAAGTGAAATGGAATAGGCATTAGCTGTGGATGCAATTTGGAGGTATTCGGCAGAAAGGTAATCTGCTGCAAGGGTAGTTGGTTTGTTCACAGAGTTTTTGACAGTAGAGGTAGGAACAGACTGAGTGAAAAAGGGTATGGTATTGATTTGCCTGAGGTGGTGGGATGCTGGGTGTTGAGGGTGATGTTTGAGTTTGAGTACTGAGTAAGTGAAATAGTTATCAAAGCTGGAGGCTATGTCCAGGTCCTGTACCTGTTATATTGGGTGTGGAAATGGTACTACTTTCGGGCTGTAGGATGTTATTTATTGTTACCCAGAATTTTTGCAGTTTGGTACTGTATTGGTTTTGTTGGAGTGATACAGTAATTTTGGTTTATCGAGCTTAACTTGCTTTTTTGCTTTATTTCGAGCTGGAATGGTTTGCCTAACTGCATGTCATCTGGGGTGGTGGCAGTTTTTGCAGGCTGTATCCCTGGCTCAGAGTAGGGGTTGTGTGGTTTTGTGGAGCCAAGGAGTGTTGATATTATTACCTTGATAGTTTTTATGGCCAGTTGGTTGAGAATATTTAGGGAATGTGGAGTTGAAGTAATCAACTGCTTTGTCTAATGAAAGGATTGTGATGGGAGACCAGTTGTAATGTTAAAAGGCTCTTTATGAAGTGGTTCTAGGAAAAATTTTTGTTAGAGCGGTTTAGAAGGAGGGAGGAGTTAATTATTTTAAGTTTTTGCTCAAGGATAAAAGTGGGCTGTGGTCGCTTCAGAGTTTGCAGGGTGTCAAGTATTGACAAGGTATCATTAATTTGTGAGGATCCAGTGGCGATAGATTCTCTTTGTGGCATTACGCGGTGGGAGTATCTGCTGTTGGGTGAAGTTACAGGTTAATGGGTGAGTGGGGGTGGAAGAATGATAGAGTTCCAGTCAATGTTTACATCAATGAAAGCATGATAGTTTCTGAAGGAAGGAGTATGAGGCCCAGTGAAGTATGGATTTTAAGGTGTGGTTAGGTTGTCACCTGGGGGTATATAGATACCCAGTAGATTTGGTTGCTTGTGTTGGATAAGGAGAGCTTTGCAATGTCTCTGCATTGTTGAAGTTAAAATCATTTTGGGAGGAGTTGGAGCTGTAGGTTGGTTCTGTGAAGGAGAGCCAAGCCTGCCTCTTTTTTTTTTTTTTTTTTTTTTTTTTTTGAAGCCTGTCTGCCCCGGAGAATGTTAAAAATTTCAGGTGGGGTGATGGAATTATCTGTAATATGTGGATTAAGCCATGTCTCAGGATGAGAAGAATACTGTATATATAAGGAGATGGCAGCTTGAAGGTCTTCTATTTTATTCATGATACCAAGTGGTATTCATATTTATATCAGTAGGTAGGTGGGTTTGTGCTTAGCTGATAACCACGATGGGCAGGCTTATTAGCAGTAGTTGCTGGGTCTGGTTAGTAATGTCTCCCAGTAGCTAGGTAGTTACGCGATAGTTGTTGGGCATTGGATGATTAGGGTAGTGAAACTGTAGACTCTATTGCTTTTTCAGGTGGATAGAAGCGGGCACATGGGAGGGGCATGGTATATGGGGGTTGTGGTTAAGTTACGGGTATATGCTTGCATTAGTGGGGTTGATGGGGTTAGGTGGAGGATTTGGGGTGGATACAGTGAGTGATTGTGAAGAGGTAAGAGATGCTGATGGTGGCTATGGAGAGTGGGGCAGGGTGGAATAGGGAGTGTTAATCCCAGGAGAGTTTAGGTGAGATGAGACTGGGGGCTGGAGACCTAGTGGGGAGTGAGGTAGTGCAGTTACAGGAGGTATTTTATATTTGGTGAGGGTGTGGAGTTGTGCAAGAGGGAGATATGGTGGATATTAACCGGCATAGGTGGCTGAGTAGTGGGAAGTTGAAGGTGTGTGTAGATGGTGCTGATGGATGGTAGGGTCTTGGCAAAGGAGGTCACCTATAACCAGAGTATGTAGGGTGGTGTGGTGGAAATCTTGGGGGGTCGGGAGGGAGTAGAGCCCATAGAGGGTGAAGCGAGGCGGAATGAGCCAATCTGGTTATGTGCAATTCAGAAATAGTTCAGTTGCTTAGAAGTCACATCTATGTTAGTCTTTCTTTTTGTTACTAATGCTTTAGGAGTGGGAAAGTCCTTTTAATTTTACCAGTTGGCTGCCTTAAGAAATGCAATTGTCTGAGTGGGCTGTGCACAATGAGAGTGAGTTAACTATTGAGTCAGAGACAGAACTGGGGAGGGTAGTGAGGATATATCAGACTTATCCAAAAAAAGGATGGATAAATGTTTCTTTAGAGACTGGAAGGGGCTAAGAATTGCAGTTCAAAGGGAGTGTTTTTAGTAGACTTGGAAGGGTGGGAAATCGGAATAGTCTCTACTACATAAAAGGGGTGCTGAAATCCCTGCTGCTGGCTCAAGGGTATTTATGTTCAAGTAAACATTAAGGATTACAGTAAAATGCAATTCTACTAACAAGTGCGTTTTATATTATAATGAAGTTTTATACACATAGGGTTCTGGTGTTGGTTCTTTCAATGGCCACAGTTGGATGTCCTAACTGGCTTTATTTCTATGCTAGTGGGTATTGGTTAACAGGACAGGTGCTGCTTGAATTCTAAGGCAACACAGCTGGCTTGGGGCTGAGAAAAAATGAAAGTAAAAGATGGTAGGGAACAGTGAGCAGTTGTAAAGTTCTACAGCTTTAACACACTCAAAATTAAAAATACAGTTTAGAGAACAGTAGACAATTGTGAAATATCAAGAACAACAATTTTTCATTCAAAAAAGTGGAGTTGCCATGGGGTCCACTTGCGCCCCCATTTTTGCTAACATCATAATGTTAATGTGGGAGTTTTTTTTAAATTCCCCTTTTTATAATAAATGGTATTTTTATTTGCATTTTATAGACACTTTGTTTTTTGTTTGGAATGGTGATATCGATGACTTACTAGATTTCATATCCTACATTAACTGGACCACTGAATTTTTGCGTTTTACCTACATTTATAGAACAGATAAAATTAATTATTTAGATGTTAGTCAGGAAGAACATGGAATTAGGTGGTTTTGTCAGCCACCTTTATAGAAAACCCACATATTGTAACCATTTATTACATTATGAGAGTTGTCATCCAGAACATGTTAAATGAGGAGTCATAAAAGGTCAATATGTTAGGATTTCACGGATGGTTAGTTTGGATGTTGACTACCACTTAGTGTGATACTTTAAGTGACATGTTCCTGGCTAGGAGGGGTATCCTGCTGCTTTAATTGACCAGGTACATGAAGTTCAACAACCGACATTGAGATGATGGGTTTTAAACCACTACTTTGAAGATAATTGAACACAACCTATAGTGGAACAACTCAGAGCAAGCATAGATATAAATACTTTTTTGATATCACATT
>NW_025059005.1:0-6364 GCF_019279795.1 Protopterus annectens
GTTCTTTTCTTAACTACCTTCAGCCAGATCCGTTCCGGGCACTGCCACTTCTGACAGTCTGGTTCGTTCTTTATCTGAAACAGAATTTAACTGCAACAAATGTTTAGAATTTAACAAATTACGCACATACTCTGCTAATGTACTGTCAGCTTCCTGGTCTGCGGGCATGAGAGATTTCCACTGAGGTATATAATAAGCCCTTCCAAAGAGCTTTTTGAAAGGAGTCAATCCTTTTGCATTCGGAACAGTTCGCATGCTCAACAGTGCCAGGGGCAGACAGTACACCCAATTTCTCTGTGTTTCTGATATTAACTTCCTTAACTTACTTTTTAAAATTCCATTATGCCTCTCTACTAGCCCTGCAGATTGTGGGTGATACGCACAATGGTTTTTTAAAGAAATTCCAAAATATCTACTTAGCTGTTGTATGGTCTGGTTCACGAAGTGTGTGCCATTGTCACTATAGATCCTTTCCAGAATGCCAAATCTAGGGATGATTTCTTTAACAAGAACTTTGGCCACCGTTGTAGCATCTGGAATTTTAGTCGGAAAGGCTTCCACCCATCTGGAAAACATATCTACAATGAGAAGACAATACTTCTTATTTTCACATTTATTCAACTCTATGAAATCCATACAGATAGTATGAAATGGATATGGTGGTGTAGGGAAATTCCCTTGCTTGGGCTTTAATGCCCCTTGTGCATGATGTTTATTACAAACGTAGCATACCGCGCAGAATTTTTTAGAGTAATTTGAGAAGCCATATGTCATGAGCACTTGGTTCACCAGCTGTTGAGACATGGCACTGCCCATGGCTCAACAAAGCTGCATATCTAAACAAATTAGATGGCAATATAGTTTTCTTTTCTTTTGAGATGTACAGTCCCTTTTCAAGAATTGCTCCCCGTTTTACCCATCTTTGTTTTTCAGCTTTCGTAGTAAGTGTCTGCATTGTTTTTAACAGTTCTAAGTCTAAAATCTCAGAGGGTTGTAATTCCTCATTCAAAAGAAATGCTTCTGAAGCTGTCTGCTTTGCAGCTGTATCAGCTCTCGCATTACCTTTTGAAATCCTATCCTGTTGCTTGGTATGAGCTATGCATTTACAAATAGCTACTTTCTGAGGTAACTGAATAGATTCTAAAAGATCTAAAATAAACTGTGCATGATTGATCGGTTTGCCAGTAGATGTTATCATTCCTCGATTTTTCCACTGTTGTGCAAAAACATGTACAGTAGAAAAAGTGTACTGGCTGTCAGTAAAAATGTTCACACATTTACCCTTAGCTAAGGTACATGCCCGTGTCAAGGCAATCAGTTCTGCTGCCTGCGTAGATAAACTGTGTGGTAAAAATTTCGCTTCTATAATGTCTGTGTCAGAAACTACTGCATATCCCACTAGGTTCTGTCCTGCAGGACCCCTTTTGCATGAGCCATCCACGTAGTATGTCACCTCGGCATCATCCAAGGGAACATCCGTAAGATCTTTTCTAGGCAGTGTCTTTTGCTCAATCACCTGCAGGCAGCTGTGTGGTGTGCCATCTGCAGGGGTTGGGAGCAAGGTAGAGGGGCTCAAAGTCGTACATCATTCAATTGTCATATGAGGTTGGCTCAACAATATAGTCATACAGGAAATATGCTTAGCAGGGAAAAGATATGCTACTTTCTCTTGCAGTAAAATAATCGCGACTGCATGAGGCACTCTCAATGTGAGAGGGTGGAACAACACTACTGAGGCCGAAGCCTGTACTGCCATTACAGCTGCAACTACTGCTTGTACACAGTGAGGTAAAGACCGTGCCACTGGGTCCAGTTGTGATGAATAATAAGCAATAGGGCGTTGCTTGTCCCCATGCTGCTGTGTTAACACTGATGTCATATAACCTTGCTTACAATCTACAGTTTGGAAAAAAAACATTTATGATAGTTTGGTAATCCCAAAACTAATGAGGACGCTATTAACTGTTTCAGTTTGCAGAAAGCAGATTCTGCTTCTGGTGTCCATTGTAACAAATCCTGTGCTGCCATAGGCTTTTTATAAATCAGGTTAGTCAGTGCAGATTCCAAGGCATAGTTTGGAATCCAGCTCCGACAAAAATTAGTCGTACCCAGGAAGGACATCATTTCCTTCTTGGTAGTGGGTTTTGGTGCTTGCAAAATTGCTATTTTTCTGTCCTCATCTAATGTCCTACCCTCCTTGGATATTACATATCCTAGGTATTTAACTTGTTTTTTTCCAAAGCTGCAGTTTATTTTTGTTTACTTTATGTCCTTCAGTGGCTAAAAATTGTAATAGCGCTATGGTATCTTCTTTACAATCTTGCTGGGTGGGGGCCGCCAGCAGGATATCATCAACATAAAGCAAAATCTGACTACCTCTTGGTGGGGTAAATCCCGCCAAGTTGCTTGCCATTTCTTGTGAGAATATTGTTGGACTTTCACAATACCCCTGTGGTAGTCGCGTATATGTATACCTTTTCCCCTGAAATGTGAATGCAAACCAATACTGGCTCTCAGGGTGTATCGGTATGGAAAAGAATGCATTGCTGATATCTACCACAGAAAAATATTTCTGCTGAGGTTTTAAATCATTCAACAGGGTGTGTGGGTCTGGCACCGTAGGTGCCTTGGTATTGCTGCATCATTTACAGCTTGTAAATCTTGGACCATACGCCACTCCCCATTCACTTTCTTAACAGGAAATAAGGGTGTGTTACATGGTGAATCAGGAGATTCCACCAGCACCCCTTCCTTAAGTAGAGCTGCTACAATAGGTTTGATTCCTACCTCTGAATCTTTTTCTTAAAGGATACTGTCTTTTTTCTGGTCTATATGCTGAATTTGGTGTAATAGTAACTGGTCCCACTGTATGAATAAGTCCTACATCTGATTTTCCTGTTGACCAGAGAGTTTCTGGAATATTCTGTAAGGCATTCTCTTCCTCGTTCAATAGGAGTGCTAATCAGCTATCCTTGCTAGACTGCAAGTGTACAGCTGGGCGGGTCTGAGTTATCCAATTCAACTTCTGCATTTGTATTCCCTGTTCTGACAGTTTTAACTCTATCTGTTTCTCCCATCTCATGACTTTTTCTCCCAAGTCTACCCATTTCACATTTTTGTCCTTAGTTAAGCTAACATGTGGTAATCGATTAGATTTATAAAGTGCAAAGAACTCCTGGGGCAATGAACAGCTGACTACACTGTTCCCTTCTGTGTCCCAGTACAGATTATATAATGTCAATCTGTTTGCACGATTTCTAAACAATCTTATCAGGTCCTGGTGTGTTATAATAATACAGAGTACAGTGCAACAAATGTTGTCTATCAATGTCAAGGGAGGGGAACTTGCTGATGGCTACGTTCATCAACTCTTCGGTCACTGCCCCTGGACCAGTCGTAACCAAGTCCTGGCTGTACCAATAAAACATTTCACCCTCCAATTGCACTGCAAAGGTATCAATTTGTCGCTGTGCTTCCATACCCTGCGTAGTTAGAACTACTGCTATACCAAATAGCTGCATAAGGTCTCTGCCCAAGAGGTTTACTGGGCATTTTGCAGAAACAACAATTTTGCTTTTCTGGGTCAATCCTGAAACAGGATCAGTTATCACAATATTATGGGAGAGGGGCTCCCGATACAGCTGTCCATTAGCTGCTTCAATTAATATGTAATCAGGTGACTCTGAGTTCTCTGGCAGTTTGGAGGGATGTATCAGGGTCCGTGATGCCCCTGAGTCACACAAGAATCTGACTTCCCTCCCTTCTACCAGGACTGTAACTTCTGGTTTTGTATCTAAGCTCAATACAGCCAAATCCAATATTTCAATTTCTTCACTATACATGACTTCCTGCACTTCCTCTCTATTTCTCTTGGCCTCACATTCCCCTCTTACCCTCTACCTCACATCTCCCCCATTTTGGTCCCTTCTCTCTTGCCATCCCCATCTAGTGATTCCTGACTATCATAGTCAGTCCTCATCCCTCTTATCTTCCTCATGGGTTGCCCCTCCTCTCTTTGTTTCTTTTTTTTCTCAAAAACTCGTCAAGTGTCCCTAGCATTTTTAAAACACTCACCCCTCCTTTTTCTTTCGCCCTCTTTGAAAAGTCCCTCTTGATCAAGGATCAGATTTCGCTCGTTTCCCCTGGGCATTTCTCTTTGCCCTTCCCGGACCGTACCACATAAACCTTGCTCCATCTCTTCTACAGGAAAAAATTTCATTCTGCTTTTTCTTTTTGCTATTAAAACGCCTTCGGTGAATGCCTTAGCATATTCAAGTAATGACTTCCGGTAACCTGTACGGATGATCTACCATGTGTTTTGTAATAAAAACTGTTTATGGGTGCAATACTGCCTTCTAAAATGCATTCTTTTTAACTCGCTGCTCTAAGGTATGGGGAATCTCATGTGTCTGATCTTTCTTTGTGGAACCTTGCATTCCACAGTGGTTGGTTAAAACAGTCTAACAGTCTGGTACACATCTGTCAACAACCACTTTTGTTGATGCATTGATTAATGTAAGTCCAGTCTACCCTAGGACTTATTTCTCAGAGATCTCGGTCTGTAGCATCCCACTCTGCTGTCTAACTCTGCCTCTCAGTGGCGTGGGGCTTAAACGCAGCCATGGGTATTCCAGTCGCCACTAACTCATGTGCCAATCTGGCCCCACAATTTGTCTGACTACTTTTTCTAATTCCTTTCCATTTAAATTATAACTTAGCCTCATTCCTTAAAATCTTCTAAGAACTTTCTAAAATTAACTTTGGATGGGAATTCTCAGTGGCTTTCCTCGATGTCTCCTGTCCGCGGGTTCAGAATAGTTGGGTCCCGACCTTCTGCCTGCCTGAGGATTAGCACCTATAAGTGAGCATATTTCTTCCTCACTATAGACGGGAATTTCACCATTTGATATAATTCAATGTCTTCTTTGGAGTTTCTGCCCGTGTTCGAGACCCAGTCCTCGACGGGATCTCTAACAAACGGTTTCGCTTTGTAGTGTCTCATTTTACAGCACAGTAGAGTATCACTGCGACCTAACTTGTTCTCACCTCTACATTCCCTTCTGGTGTAAGGGAGTGGGGTGGTGAGGGATCGGGATGCCATTACTAACACAGTCCCCACCAGTAAAACATTGTTTCTTTGAATTCTTATTATTCTTTTTGTTCCCTTTCGGATGCATTCTCAATCCACCCCTGTGTGCCTGAGGGAATTCTAATTGACATTGGTTTATACTCCGATCCCCAAACCCAGCCCTATCCCCAACTTCTTGACAAGCGAGGATTTCCCTCTCTAGGCTTCTACTCTCATCAACACCATACTTATTAACCCATTTTGGAGTAGCATTTGACATCCCCATTCCGTAATCGCATGTATTTCTCGCTGGCTCTCGGGTTAACGAATTTGATTTTAAAATCTTTGTACAATTACTACCCATTTTGTTCTACCCTTTTAATCATTACATGACACCTTTATTTTACGTTGAACCAGATTTTTTATAGTTCTTCAGAGACGATTGCCTACCTGCTCTGTTTCCCCGATCTACGAGACAAGACAGTAATCTTCTGTCCCTGTTACAAACAAAGTCTCTAATTAGAACAAATACAACCCTAGTCCCTGGATCTTAAAAAACAGAAAAAGTAGCTGTAGGATTCACCTTTACCTGAGCCTTCGTGATTGATCACCTGTTCGAGTAAACCCTGGCCCTTCGAAGTCAAGTAGATCGGTAGAAGTGCTGGCCTTTGTATGACACCAGTCAAGGGCTTGCTAAGAAGAACCGATGTATTTCTTCCCCAGATGGTTTCCAGTTTTTCACCTGGCCTGTCTGATCCAAGGTGAAGTGAGGGTTTCCGGTCCGGAGGACCAATCTGTCAAAGGAAAAAACTTCAAAGACCAATACACGTAAGGTTCAGTTAAGGCACTTTAATTTACTTGCCGCAAGGAGCAAAAACATGCAAATACAAGGATATTTCTAACTACTAACTAAATGAGGAATTAAACCCGCACATAAGGCAGCTGTTTAATCTCAGCCTTACCACAGGATAAGTGCCCAAGGAGTGGCGTACGGCAACTGTGGTACTCCAAGCGTGCCTCTAGACCCTGGTAATTACCATAAGCAACAAGTCTAGTCTGCAAAGCTATGGAGAGGATCATAATGGAGCTCATAAACAAAGATATAGGACTTGCAGACATTGGACCCGACCCAGTTTGACAAGGGCAGATCATGCCTTTTGAACTTGGTTGACTTCTTACAGTCACCAAGGCCATTGATGAGGAAAGGCAGTCCATACAGCCTACCTTGACCTTGCAAGGCCTTGACACAATACCCACTCGTATTGTAGAAAAACTACCAGCTTAAATGTAAACCCA
>NW_025059006.1:0-5952 GCF_019279795.1 Protopterus annectens
ACTATTTATAACATACAGTGTATATAATTGAAAATCAGGCTATTGTAAATATTGTCTATAGCTGTTTAAAATTATATTTAAAAATATTATGTAAATGTTATTTTAATTGAAAATAAACATTTTTTGAGGAAAAAAGAAAGAAAGTAGAATGCTGCTCAACAGTGGGCATTACCTTCCTTGAACATGTAATCTGAGAGATGCATCATGCCGCTTTTCATATAATCCAGGGAGGTATACCTCAAGTCGTTGACAATGGCATGAATGATGGATTTTGGTAACAGACAAGCAACTATCTGTCACTATTTCCTTCCTTACCTAGTAAGTGGTGCATCTATCTGTCGTACAATGGAGTTTTCTATAACAAAAATGAGTTAATGTCTGCCTTACAGGCTCAGCATCTGTGACTTTGGAACTCCATGTGCTATGTGAGGAGGTATGCTTAATATGCCATGTGTGCTTTGTGTCTGTGTTGTGTTTTACAGGTCTCTGAGATTTAGGCAAGTTAATCTTTAGAACCTTGGCATATGATAAATTATGTGCATTGCAATGACCTTAGAGAGGTGTGATGTATGGTGTATTGCTGACGATTTTGGTGTCTGAGTTTACTCTGTAGGAGACTTGTGCCTCCAAGGATATTATATATGTACATCTCTCACAAAATGCTGCTTGAGTAACAGATGATCATCAAACAGCATGAGACAGTTCTTAGACTGTCTCAGGATACCCATCTCAATCAGGCTGGATACAGAAGTTGAGGGGTAGTGCTGGTCCATGATAGTATTTAAATTTCAATATAAAACAACTAGCCTGGAAACCACCACCTGCCACCAGCAAGAACCAGTAAATAAATTATAGTAAAAAAAAAATCACTAAAATTTGATACTAAAATCAGGCCATGCAAAGCTCTTCATCTACTGCTGTATCATTAAGTAATTAATGCAGAAGACCTTGAACAGGGGGAAATGTTCCTTAACTTCATCTATTTTTCTTCAAAAGTAGTGCAATGACTTATTGGTTACGATCTCTGCATCACACCTCTAGAGTGAGATGTTCAGCCCTGTGGAGTTAAATGTTTTCCCTTTATCTGTATGCATCTTCCAAGTAGTTAGATTTTCCCTCACCTCTCAAAAATTGACAACTCAAAACTTCCAAATATATTTAATTTATAATTGCCATTGTGATCAGGTCATCACTAAAAAGGGTCTCATAAAGACCAGTTCACTTACATGGTTAACAAAAACTGAACTGAAAAATAAAAGAAAAAAAATAGACGTCCCTGTCCTGAGCTGTATTTTAATTAGTGGCTGTAAAATTCTACTTTCTACAGTGACTGGCATAAAATGCTAGTGAAAGAGTACACCCCTTTTACATGCACATACCTTCAAATTTTAGGTGAATATATTGGCACTTTTTAAAAATATTACTTCTTGAAGCAGTAGCTGGAACATACAGTGAGAATTAATACAGTGTGGTTCTACCTAGCTGCCTTGATCTGGATGTAAAAATTTGTTTAGATCCCTGGAGTGTGTGGCTCTGAGGAATTGGGATTTCTTTAAATGTAGCATGTCTAACAGCTCTGGATTTGACATGGCCTTTTATGTTAAGCAGAGATCACCACTGATTAGACGATATGTGACAGAGTATAGTTGAGCTTTAGTAAGCCGGTCAGCGTGAGGGGCATCTGCTTTAGGCCTGTGATTCTTTTAGTGAGGTATTTCTGGGCGGCCTTTCCAGTTGTTGCAGATGTCTTGAGTAGGTACATACCAAATGGGGCATTGTATCTCTATAATGGGTCTAATGAGGATGATGAGTACAGTGGGACAAATGACCTCCTTTTTTCTGGATGAAAAGCCCTTAGTGATGAGGGTGTGTGCCACATAGAAGGATTTTCCTGACTGTTGTGGTGATGTCGTTATCGAAGGTGAGACCACTGTCCATCTGTGTCCCTAAGTCTCTTATCACACTTTCGATGTGTAGTGTACTGCCACCTATGTGGTAATTCATGGGTTCATGTTTTTCCCCAAAGGGGATAACTATACATTTCTTGGCATTGAGCTTGAGCCCATGGCTCTGGCACCATCATCTGTTTCTGTAAGGCCCTTTTGTAGAGTATCCACATAATTTGGGGATTCAATAATGGCTCTCAGTTTGCAGTCATCTGCAAGCTTTGTTAGCCAGAGTCCCTTAGTGTTGGCACTGCCAGCTTCAGAGAAGTAGATGCCAAACAAGAGCAGTCCCAGGACTGAAACCTGAGGTACCCAACTTGTCACTTGTCTGGAGCTGGATTTGGAGTCAGCTACTTTTACAGTGTTAAGGGTTCTATTCAGTAAACCCGCTACAGTGACATAGGGATTAGCTGTCCAGCTTAGTATATATCTATCTATGATTCCAAGAGTGGGGGATGGTGTTGAAGACCTTGGCCTTGCAAAGGTCCAGATAGGCTGTGTGTGGACCACCTTACCGCCTTGTCGCACGGCTCTGGAGACAGCTGGATTTGAGGAAGCCAATCAGGTTCGGGGAGACAAGATCAGCCCTTCATGAACCCAAACTGGGTGTGGGATCCAGTGTTTAGTTGGGTTGCCAATGTCTTTGTTTATAAGTTCCATGACAATACATTCCATGGCCTTGCAGATCAGGCTCATCAGACTGATGGGGTGGTAGCTCCCAGGATCCAAGGTGGATCCCCCCTTGTGGAGTGGGATAACTGTAGCTGTGTGCCACTCTGTGGGCACGAAGCCTGAGGTGAGGCTATGATTAAACATGACACCTCTAGGTGAGGTGTCAGTTCATTTTCAGATTCATGGCACAAGCCCAAAGTGTCATCTGGTCCCATGGATGCTGTATTCATAGCTTTGGAGAGTGCGTTTTTTACCTGTGTGGCCATTATTTCCGGAATGTGGTAATCTTCCGGTATTGAAACGGGCCATTTTAGGGAGTGAGAGGGGGGTGAAGTTGGCACTGAATTGATCTACCAGGATATTGGCAATATCCTTGGGATTACTATATTTAATGCCATTTTGTTGTAGCTCAGAGCAGATCTGAGCATTGCCATTTAGATTCTTGACATGGTTATAGAATGCTTTGTGGTTATCTTTGGAATCTTTGGCAATATTTTCGTAACTAGCTTTGGAGGATTTTATGAGGGATCTCAGCTTCTTACTGAGGCTTAGCCCACAGCCATTCCATGGAGCACTGTTTCACTAACTCCCCAGTCCTACCGGTGCTTGTGGTGTGCTATGTCAGATCCCAGTCTGAGGTAGGGAACCAACACCTGTAGCCTTGTAATACCCCACACACCAATCCTTCTGTAGATGTGATAGAATAGAACAGCCGCCATTGTCCAAGTGAGTAGGAGTCCCCTTTTACTCACTGCAGCCGTACCCTACTGCATGCTGGTATCATAATGAGGTTAAGCCTGTCATAAAGTATGATTTCTGAGATGTCCCCACCCTGGACCTAAGGACAATGACATCTCCAAGCCAGCCCATGTGAGTTACCCAGCCTTCACTCATAGCCCTCAAGTTTATAGAAGCAGTCCACCGCCCACCAGAGATGCGCTCATCCTCCTAGTATAGGTTCACCCATCCTCTTCACGTACTCCATCAACCACTCCAGTTGCCAATCTAACTTGGATTGCTGGAGCCATAGTAAGGGCTTTATCCAGGTATACCATTGTCACATGAAAAATTATTCTTTAATTCCCCCTGGAAGAACTCTATGAAGTAACTTTGTGAATAGTTAATGCTGACTTAAGTGAATTTCCACGATTTTCAATGTAGAGTTTGTTTTCCTTCTCCTGCTGTCTTCCTTCCCTTCTAACTTTGCCTGTCATATATGGGTGTATATCATATGAGCGAATCGCACAAATTGTGCACGCTCATAATATCGAACATTCCAGACCTCAAAGTGCTTTTTCTGTGATCGCGGTATAGTGAAGAATGGGATGTTGCCCGCTTTCTCACTGCTTAGTGCGTCTCGAACCAGAATACACGCTGGCGGGGGAGGGCACAGCCCCCATAATGGGAGATTCAGTCCAGTTTGATCGATATTATGAACATTCGCAATTTGATTTGCTCCTTTGCTGCCTGGTCCATGATATATACATACCTGGGTAAATTGTTTTAGAGACATGTATTTCCATATTTTCTTATTTTATTTTCCTTATTACTCAACAGGTAGTTTTGTGAAACTTAAGGCCTTTTAATAGAAGTTACCAAGGTTTGTGGGACTAATTATCAAACCAAGCAAATTTAAACAGAATTAACACAACTGGTCAGATATTTAAAGGTTTAGTTACACTGTGTAACAAATTAAGCCCTGCTAGAACAGAGTAGTGATGTACGATTATTTACAAACAGACAGAAGGAAACCGGTGATATGTTAGCATGATTATAAGTCAAAAAAGTGGGTATCCCTAACTGATTACTAGCAATCATAATGCATAATTAATTGAGTGAAAGGCATAAAGGTTACTGTACCTTCAAAGTAATATGTAAATACTCATGAAGAGGAAAAATAGAAACCACAGTTATGCAAACAAACTACACTGCAAAAGAGTAAATGTACAGGTGTCAACAACAATGGATATAGTTACTAGATTACTAAGCTTTCATTATATACTACAGTTATAAAATAAAGACCAATTTATACAGGCACCGTGAAAAGTAAATAGACAAAAGTTAATGGTAATGATATCTTGGGGTGCAGTCAAATTCACGTTGCAGAATCTAGATAACTCACATTAACAAAGCAGAGTAAAATGTGTAGAATGATGATGCAGCATCTTGCGGTTACACATTAATAAGGGTTAATAGTTTATACAGAATACTTCATTTACACACATATTTAGTCACAATGCTTATAAGAGCGGCATAGCAGGCAAGCATTTCTTATGTTGCTGTGCTTTATGTAGAAATCTAATTAGCAAATATAACTCTAAAATAATACTGCAGTGTTGCCTGTGATGAAATAACTGATTAACTTTATTACTTATTACTTTTGGATGACTAGTGGTGGTGTATTTCTGCTTGTGACTGATTGCTGTAGTGTTATAGCACAGCTACTGCTCTAGGGAGTACAGGACTAAATATGTGATATGATTTTATTACTTGGCTGACTGCTGTTCTCATACTGAAACTCTTTGTTTTGCAGTTACTGTACTTGAAGCTACTCATTTAGATTATATTTAGCTATTACAGTTACTGCACCAGCTCCATTAGATTAAACTACCTGTTGTTCATTGTTTTTTACTAGTTGGGTAGAGACCACATTAGTCTCATGGGTAAAGCGATTTAAATTGGCCACCTTTTTCTGATTATGAGGGCATCCAACAAAGAGATGAATGGATGATGTGAGAGAAGACCTGTAACAGTCATGTGTTTTTGTGGGTAAAGGCAGGAGAGTAGCATTACATTGAGAGAAATGGTGACAGTTGACATGACACCCTGACCCCATGTAGAAAAATGTAAAAATGGGGGTTGTTGATGATGGTTCGATTCACTGCTGATCACAAATCTCTAACTGACATTTACTTTTTTGTGCTTTTGAATGCTACAGTCACAACTCGTATTCTTGTATCTTCAATCATGTAACAGATATAATCCACTTTTTCTAGTCCAGTCAGTTATTTCCATCTGTCTTATACCAAGAGTAACTTAACTAATTCTGTTTTGTTATTCCATCTTCATCTGTACTCTGTTGCTATCTGACAATGATTCAGTTTGTGAGAGAGGTAAATATTTTATAACTTTGGATACTACCTTCTTTCCTCCAGATGACTTTCACTAAAGAGAACACACATGGCCACACGACACACAGCATTTCCACTAAACCAACGTGTTGTATTTCGGTTTGTTACTGATTACTGTAGCATTTATAAAAGTGCCCAAGCCTTCAGGAGCTAAGCTAAGAAAAACACAGATATTAGATTACTGTTTTAAATGCATTTAAATA
>NW_025059007.1:0-5900 GCF_019279795.1 Protopterus annectens
GCTTGAGTACTGTTTTCCGGCTCGGGGCCTTAAAGGAGACCACACTAGTCTTTAGAAGTGTGAAGCCCTTTGAGAAGTTCTTTACTGTGGTTTTTTTATTTCAGGTGGGGGTGGGATGAGGACCTCCAGCGAGATTAGTTTGGATCTGATCTCACCAGTGAGGGTATACTTCGGTGTTGAACATTGTGCTCCCATGTTCGTGATGATGAGATCAAGTATGTTTTCCCTCTTGTTGAATGGTGACTAGTTGTTCCATGGCATTTGAGTTTATGAATTCCAGGAACTTTTGGGCTAGGTGTTTGGGCTTGAGTAGTGTTCCCAGTCTATATTAGGGTAATTGAAGTCACCTAGTATGATGGTGTTTGGTGATACATTTATCCCCTCTAGTGTTTTCAGGAAGGCCATGTGAGGTTCCTGAGTTTATGAGGGTGGCCTGTAACATGCTACAATTTGCAGAGCAGTCTTGCCTATGGTTAATTGCACCTGGATGGTCTCCGATGCATCGTGCGTTGCCACCAGTCTTGAAGTGTGGGTGTCCTTGATGAATATGGATACCCCCCCTCCTTTCTTGGTATTGTCCGGATTTTGGGGCCGGAACGCATGATAAGAGGTAAAACCTGATAGTGCTGGGGTGCTCTCAGGAGCCTTGAACCAGGTGATAATACACTGGTAGCAAGATGGCCAACTGGAGAATGAGTTTAAAAAGGCTTTTAAAATAGCTTCCAGAGATTTACCCACTATTTAAAGAAGACACATTTGTATTCTCTCTGCTGGTTTTCAAAATTAAGAAAATGATCATATGGCATAGAAGGAAGGAGACCTGAATGTGACCTGGTCATCCTGGGCTCAGTGACTGCACCAGTGGAGCAGCCAGTTGGGAGGGGAGAAAAATGTGGGAAACATTACCTGCTTACCTCTTCCTAGGTGGTGGCTCTGGAGCATGTTGGGAGGACAGATCTCCCCTTAATGGAACCCCACTGGAGAGCAGATCACCTAATGGAAGTTCTGTACTCAGAGGGAGGTGAGGGTACTATGGGGCTCTATCACCCTTGGAGGTGGGTGCAGGTCCTATGCTGTGCAGTGTGGCCCACCCACGCCCACTCTTGGGACATTCTCTGCTGCATACAAGAAAAGGTTAGGGCAGTTTGTAGACCGCTTTGTTTTCCTCGCCTACCCAATTCCCTTATCACCTCCCATATCCTTACTTTTATGTGATCAGTTACACACCCACTTTAAGCATCCTATTTAGACTGGTTAAAGAAATATCATGTTCTCAACTTTCATTAGACTTCAACTGAAATGAAGACTGTACATCTCCTCACACTTTGCCATTTCCTTTCAGAAAGGCAAATAAGAATTCTATGAGAAGTGTACAACTTGTGAAAGTTGGCAATACAGTAAGTTGAAACGTATTTAGGAACTTTAAAGAGTGTACTGCTGAAAAAATGTACAGACAAGTGACTAGACTTTTCTAGGATGTATGCTGTGAAATATACAAGGAGTTTGTCATTTACATAAGAAAAAAAATCTCCTATGGTCATGGATCTTAGCCATGCTGCTGGTATAAACAAGGAATTCTCTGAAGATCTGCTTATTTTTAAGCTGATGTTGGAAGGATGGAAAGAGTAAACAGATATCAGATGGACCAACAACAACTAGATATGGTTGCATGTGTACGTGTGGATATTTTTGTGCATGTGTGTCTAGTGTGTGTGTGTGTGTGTGTGTGTGTGTGTGTGTGTGTGTGTGTGTGTGTGTGTGTATAAGTAATATATACATATATTTTATATATATTTTATTTACTTGCACATATGTGTGTTTATTGTGAACTTGGAACAAAGCCAGTTTTCAGTGGAGGCCCAGGGAGAAACACTCCAGATGCTTATTTTACTGACGTGGGAGGAAACCAGAGCATCCAGAGGAAGCCCACAAACCTCTTGCTGTGAGTTGACAAAGCTACCACTGCACTATATATATTTTATATATATATATATATATATATATATATATATATATATATATATAATATATATATATATATATATATATATATATATATATTATTTCTTCTTTGTTTCCATATATATATATATATATAAAATATATATATATATTTTGTGTCATGCATGTATGATTATATATATGACTTGTCGAAAAGTCAAAGGTTTTGAATGGAAATTGTGGTAGAGTAGGTATCGAGGAATATACCCTTTTCCCTACTTCAGGATCAATTGGTATATATATAATAAGCAGGGGGTGTGGGGAGCGCAGCCCCCCACATGGTCAGTGCAGGCGGGCTTGTCCCCCTGTAAAAAAGTAGATTTTTGTTGATTTCTAGAATCATCTCTCAATACAAAACCACCGCAAATATATCAGAAATAAATTACAAGGACAAAAACTAAACAATAAATGAAGAAATTATCAAAGTATTCAAACAAATATATTCTCAAATCTATGCAGAACAAACATTACAAACCTCTAAGGAAGATAGAGAGCGTTTTCTGCAAAAACTAAAATTCCCTAAACTAGATTTAGATCAACAAAAAAAAGTCTTCTTCTTTCGGCTTTTCCCAGTTAGGGGTCGCCACAGCGGATCACCTGTCCGCTCATGATTGGCAGTGGAGTTTTACGGTGTCGAGTTGCCAGCCCACTGACACACACACACACACACACACACACACACACACACGCACTCACACCTAGGGCCAATTTGGAGTGTCCAATCCACCTACAGCATGTCTTTGGGATGTGGGAGGAAACCAGAGCACCTGGAGGAAACCCACACAACCACAGGGAGGACATGCAGACTCCGCACACAAGGCACCCCAGCTGATGATCGAACTGGAGAACCTCTTGCTGTGAGGTGACAATGCTAACCACTTGGAACTTATTTCCATCAATGAGATAAGCACAACAATTAAACATTTAAAATCACATATGGCCCCAGGACTGGATGGACTTACTTCAGAATTTTATAACCCCCCCCCCCCCCCCAATTGCTAAACTACTATACTATGTGTTGAACTATATAATAAATAATAACATAAATGATATTCACTTCAATGCCTCCAAAGCTATTTTCATACTAAAAGAACATGCTGATCCCAAAAACACAGATAGTTACAGACCCATCTCACTTTTAAATATAGATACAAAGATCCTGACCTCAATACTTGCAAATAGATTAAAAAACCTGATAGAGAAAATCATTTCTCCAGAGCAATCTGGGTTCACACCACAAAGACAGACCAGCGACAACACTCTGACATTGGATGCATTAATATCTTTTGCAAATCAGAAGAATATTAATATCTATGCAATGATAGTAAATGCCCACAAGGCTTTTGACATTGTCAAACTAAAATTTTTACTTCAAACATTACCTTATTTTGACATACCTATCAATTTTATTCAGATCATCCAAATTCTCTATAGCAATCCATACACATCCCTATATATAAATAAAGCATGGTCAAATAGAATTATGATAAAAAACGGAACAAGACAAGGATGTCCATTATCGCCCTTTCTATTCAACCTATACCTAGAACCCCTGTTTCCTTATATTAAACAAAACACATTCCATAACCCCCCCCCAACACATAACTTCAAAGTATATTTCAGCGCCTTCCCAGATGATCTGAACATATACTTCACTACACCAATCTCAGACATAACTGAAATAATAACTGCAATTGAGCAATTTTCAACCATGTCTAACTACAAATTAAACCTCAATAAAACTAACATCTTCCCCTTAAGGCCGACCAAACTTATCCCATTAATACCACTAATAGATACAATAAAAATTAAAGAAGAAATCAAATATCTGGGAATTACTTTCTTCCAGAGCAACAAGGAATTCTACCAGTATAACATATCTCTTAAATGGCAAAGCATAATGTAAGATTGTAAAAGGTGGAATAACCTTAAGCTACCATTTCTGGCCAGAATATCAATAATCAAAATGAACATTTTACCTAGACTAATATATATATTCATTACATCACAGGTAACTATACAAAATACATTTTTCAAACCAAATTCATACCTTCCTAGCAAAATTCATATGGGAACCCAAAAAAAAAAAACAGAATCTCGTATCAGAAACTAGCACTTTCCAAGAGCAAAGGGGATCTGAACCTGCCAGATTTTAAAATGTATTACTTTATTATCAGCACTAACAAAATATTGAGAATAGCAGAACATAATCCGACAATGAAAACTTGGTCACCGCCTTGGGTGACAATATTCTATAGGTACATTAAAGCACTAGGCATCAATCCCAAAGTGCTTCCCTTTTTAAACAAAAAAGATTTACAAGCCTACAACATTATAGATCCCTTAAAACATTCTATAAATATAACACAAAAACTCTTTAATTCCTTAAACCTTGGGCAAGCTATGGTAACACTACAACCCCTCCATAACTATCCAGATCTAAAAATAAATAACAAGATGCTAAACCTTGACTCTTTTCCTCGATTAAAGGACAAAATAATCGAAGATATCTACCCATACCTTAACTGTACAATCCAAGAAATGAGAAGTAACCTAAATCTACCCAAATCATATATAATAATTCTAAGACAAATCAAAGAGTTGTGTTCCAGCTACCTCCAAAACTTTACTATACTTAATAGTGACATGGAAAACTGTACTCTGCTTTGGAAGACCATTCTTACAACAAGGAAAACAATATCTAACTCATATAAAATGATAGGTGAAATCAAATTTCAGAAGGAACTCCTTTTCTCTAACTACTGGAGAAAATTAAAACCATCCATAGACGACCAGCAAATACGTCATGCAGTCAATCTAACATTGAAAAGTATACCACTTAAAAACTGTCATACACACAGCTCATGATAAATAATAATGCATATTTCACACCCGCAATACTCCACAAATTCAATGCATTCAAATCACCATACTGCCCACACTGTAAGGACCAGGTAGCAGACCTAATGTATATATTTTGGAGTTGCAAATGTGTGTACAAACTCTGGAATTCCCTCAAGATACAACTGCAAAAAATGGGATATCAAACATCAGCACTAACATGGGAATTTACCCTTCTACATATTCTCTCTTCTAACATATCAGGAAAACAAGCGAATATACTTATAATCATTTTCTTACTAATGAAGATATACATAGCTCTCAAATGGTTAGACCCTGCAAATATCTCTTGGGAGGGGTTCAAAAAAATAGCTATAAAGCATCTTTTAGCCCATAAAATATTAAGGGAAAAGAAACAAAAATATGAAAGCCCGAGAAATTTGGGAACAAACCTTGAACATCATATTAGCAAAAAAGTCATACATACTACATAGGAACAAGGTACAAAGGAACCTAGAAATATACATAAGATCACACAGCCAAGCTATGAACTTAAAATCCTTATTGTATGTGCTGTTTTTATAACAATGGAATTGACTGAGAAAGCATCTTTGTATATAATGTGAATATATATGTTTTATGACCTACATGTTACTATATTGACTACAATGTATAACACTCACCGATGTTCATGCTGTAACAATGGAAATGATTGTAATTTATATAAATGAAAAAAATGAAAAAAAAATTATGGGAAAAAAAAATTTGCTGCTTTTTGAAGTTTGACTTTTTGAAAAGTCGATCATGCGGTCTTGACCATTTGAAATTTGATTTTTCGATAAGTCGAGCTTCTGAATTGGCTCCATTTATTATATATATATATATATATATATATATATATATATATATATATATATATATATATATATACACACATCACACATCACACACATATCTCTCTCTTCTATATATATATATATATATATATATATATATATACAAATATATAATATATATATATATATATATATATATATATATATCATATATATATAGAT
>NW_025059008.1:0-6183 GCF_019279795.1 Protopterus annectens
TTTTAAAACAGTTTTCTGTCAAATCACTGGCAAATCATTGAACAATGAAGTCAGAAAACTGACAGGCATTTGATTTTCAGACTTCACATCCTTAAATTTCACTCTAATCACCTGTTTATCAACTTTCCACTCACCAGACTGAACAAGGAAAAGATCACAGTTAGCTGCCTGTCAGGCGCTAGAATCCGCCATAACACAAGCACTCAGGTCACTCACAGCAAGTACAAGTATGACTCAGTCATTGTCCATGCCGGTGTGAGCGACCTGAGCCTCCCTGGACTACATGAAAAGAGACATAGAGGAGCTCTCAGATTTGTAGCCCAGGCGGTGACCCTGACCCTGAGCAGTATCCTACCTCACCAAGAATGATGCCACAATACAGAGACAAAATGATCAGCTTTAATAATTGGCTTAATTACTGGTGTCATTCTAAGGGGATCAATGTCTGTCTGCCTGGGATGACATGCTTGACAAGCCAGCTGCTTGAAGGCTTGCACCTGTCACCCTGGGCTTCGGATATTGGCAAGGCTCTTGCCACCCCATAGTGCCTTTTTAGGCAAGGCTCAAATGATAAACCTACCGCCCTAGAAAACAAAAATGGAAAAAACAAAGGGTAATACTGCTCAATGCAGAAGTCTAAACCTCAAGATGCGCCCTCGAAGCCCTCCTCAGTATGGAGAACATCGGTTTGTGCTGTGACTGAAACCTGGTTCAAGGCTCCTGAGCACCCCAGCACTATCAGGTATACCTCATATCATGTTCGGCCCCAAAATCGGACGAACTACAAAAGGAGTATCCATATTCATAAGGATACCCACACCTCCAGGTTGTAACACAAGCATCGGAGACCATCCAGGTGCAATTAACCATAGGTAAAACTGCCCTACAGTTTGTAACATGCTACAGACCACCTTCTCAAACTCAGGAAACCCACACAGCCTTCCTGAAGACACTGGAGTATAAATGCTCTCCAAACACCATCATATTGGGTGACTTCAACTACCCAAACATAGACTGGGAACATTACTCAAGCCCCAACACCTAGCCCAAAGGTTCCTTGAGTTCATAAACTCAAATGCTATGGAACAACAGTCACCATTCCCACAAGAGGAGAAAATATACTAGACCTGATCATCACAAACATGGGGACAAAATGCTCCACACGGAGTATATCCTCATTGGTGAGATCAGACCATAAATTAATCTCACTGGAGATCCACATCCGCCCCCACCCCAGCAAAAAGACCACAGTGAAGAACTTTCAAAAGCAAATCCTTCACACTTTAAGACCTGAGTGGTATCCTTCAAGGCCTCGGCCAGTGGAAACCACAACCCACGCCAGAAGCTGAAACCCCTTACAGTGCCTTCACAGCACCCTCCAGGAATGTATGGATCAAGCAATCCCTAATAAAATCAAGACCTCTTTCCACCAAAGGCAGGCAATCCGGGTCTGGTGGGACTCAGCCATAAAACAAACTCTCTACAACAAGAGGAGAAAGCTACTACATGACAGAGCAAAACTCAAATGCGTGGAAGCGGCATCTCTGATCAATACTAGCAAAAAACTACTTATCACTATAAAATCATCCAAGGCCAACTTTGAGAGAAAAATCGCTAATGACACAAAAGACAATCATAAAGCCTTCTTTAGCTATGTTAGAAACTCATGGAAACTCCCAGATATGCTCTTTCAGAATTAGTCCAAATGATGAAAAAAATCACTGAACCTTTTCAGACATTGCCAACATACTGGGTGAGACAGGTTCAGTGCAAATTTCTCTCCTCCCTCCAAAAAGGAGAAATATCTATCCCACCAGAGTCTAGCCTCCCAAACATCTCAGATGCCCAGGTGAGAAAGCTGCTCTTTCTAAAGCAAAAACACAGCATGAATGGGATCCCGGACGCAAGTCCCCTCGCCAAAGGTGCTGGCTACCTAACTCACATGAAGAACTAAACCCAATAACATAAGGCTGCTGTTTAATCTAGCCTTGCTTCACAGGATACGCACTCAAAGAATGGCTGCACGGGCAACTGTGGTGGTCCCACTCCACAAAGGCGTGCTTCTACGACTCCTGGAATTACCGCCCCATAAGCTTGACGAGCCTTGTCTGCAAAGCTATGGAGAGATCATAATGGAACTCATAAATAAAGACATTGGGGACCTACAGACACTGGATCCTACCCATTATGCTTTGTCAAGGGCAGATCCTGCCTCTTGAACTTGGTTGACTTTTCGAACAGTCACTAAGGCCATTGATGAGGGTAAGGCAGTTCACACAGCCTACCTTGACCAGCAAAAGCATTCGGACAATACCCCCACTCGGGCATCATAGAAAAGCTCACCAGCTTAGATGTAAACCCATATGTCACCAAGATGGGTTTGCAAACTGGCACTCAAGGACAGAACACACAGGGTTAGAGTTGCTGGTGCCATGTCAGACTCTAAAGCGGTCACGAAGGTGTCCCACAGGAGTTTCAGTCCTGGGCCCCTCTTGTTCGGACATTTATTTTTCTGAAGTGCAGGCAAACATAGGGGATTGTGGCTGACAAAATTTGCAGATGATGACTGCAAACTGGGCACCATAATTGACACTCCATCAGACACAGACATCCTCCAGAAAGGTCTCATAGAAATGGATAACTGGGTGCTTGAGAGCCATAGGCCTTAAGCTAAATGCCAAAAATGTATAGTCATACCCTTTGGGAAAAACAAGGTAACCCCCTAATTACCAACATAGGTGGTAATCCATTAAACACAGAATAAGTTATCAGGGACCTGGGGACCCAAGTTGACAGTAACTCTCTTTTGACACTCACATTGCCAAAGTGGTTAGGGAAGACCTTTCTACATTGCCCACCCTGATCATGAAGGGATTCACATCCAGATCAGGAGAGGTCATCCCCATGTACCCCCTGTACTCTTTTCTCACTTATCAGACCAATGATTGAGTACAACGCCCATTCGGAATGTACCTTACCCGACACCTGCAGCAGTTGGAAAGACTCAAAAGTTCCTCAATTTAAAAGGATAAAGGCTCAAACATATGTCATCACGATGCCGACTGAAGAAACTCCAGCTCTATTCAGTCGCATACCGTACTGCTCAGAGGTGATCAGCGTGCCTGACATACAAGGCCATGTCCAACCGAATTAATGGACATGCTCCACCTCAAAAATCCAAATCCACCAGAGCCACGAGCAAGAGACTTAAACCTCAACACGGATATAAATAGGGACGTGCTGGAGGGAACGCCAGAATTCATCACCCAGAGACTCCCTACACTATGGAACAGGAATCCCAGTCCATGTGAGGCAGAGCCCTCACTGACTCCTGTTCAAGAGAAATCTTCAGACGAAAGTGGATGGGAGATAGTAGAGTTTACCCTCGAATCATCTCTCTGTATCACTGCTGGACAGAGGCACAGCAAACTAATGGGTATAGTATTCTCATCCTAAGGGGTGGTGAAAGCCACACACACTCTGGCTAGGCTTATAAATGCCCTAGGACAGATAGCCTAGTATGAACCTATGAACCTATGAACCTAAGTTTGTAAGTGCAATATTTATACATTTTCCCAATTTGTGGGCCTTTGTCCCCTATTATTCATGGCCTTGTCCAGATTTCTTGTTCTATGATGTTGACAGGGATGCTGCCATCCCTTCCTACTGGAGCCAGTCCACTGCACTTGCAAACGTGTCCCCCTCAGCAGTGCAGATTTGCTTTATAGTTCTTTTATATCCCCACTGCAACACACACACGCTATCAATAACACACACACACACACACACACACACAGTCATCATCATCATCATCAATAATATCACTATCACAGACATAGCAGCGAGCGTGCACACAGTAAATCTTGCTGTCCATGTTATTTATTCTTTTCCTTGGTTTCTTTTCTCTTACTTGTAATGTTACTTTTACTCATTTTTCCCGCCTCCATATCTACCCTAATTATTACTTCAACAAATACCTTTTCACACGCTCTCGTCTCTTCCTCTCTCCTCTTTATCCACTATTTGAACTTTTCCACTGCTGACATTTGCTTTATGTGTAAATAATGAACGGTCACACTTATAATGTCAGCACATTTCAATGCTACATAATATTGTATTTAGTCTAATAATATGTTCCATAGGTATGTAGGTAGGCTAACGGCATTGAATGTGGGGCCTAAGTAAGCCCTAGCCAACAAGGTTCTCTGGCTTATGCCACCATAAGAAAATTATTTTCCCTGTGCAGCTGTCGAGCAGGAGCCACAGAAGTGAGATTCCGGGTATATTTCCCATTTCCATCTAATTCAAAGATTTTTCTTGAAAGAGTGCTAATGAGGAACTTTAACTTTGACATGAGCCATGGTAAGCTTGTTCCAGGAAGTATAAAGAAGTCTCTGTGACAGTGATCTATCCCACCAGCATGTCCCTGTTTATTTGGTGACAAGGTTTAGGTCCGTGGGGGCCAGAGTGTAGCATGGAGGATTTGGGATTTCTTTAGGTGTAGCATGTCCAACAGCTCCGGGTTTGACATACAGCTTTATATATTAGGCAGAAATCACCCTCAGAGTAGGTAATGATGCTATGGAGTAAAAAGCTGGAGTTTTTTGCAAATGGTCAGTGTAGGGCATCTGTTTGAGGCAGTAATCCTCTTTGTGAGAGGCAACTTCTGCAGCCTTTCCAGCTGTTACAGATGTCTTGTGAGGTACATTCCAAAAGGGGCTTTGTACTCTATAATGGGTCTAATGAGTAGTCGAAAGTAGAGGGGAATGTGACCTCTTTTTTTCCTGGATGAGAACCCTTTGTTTAGATGAAGGTGTGCCGCGTGAGAAAGGACTTCCTGACTACTGTGGCGATGTGATTATCAAAGGAGAGACCACACTGTCCACCAACCTGGGTCCCCAAGGTCTTTTATTACACATTCGGATTGTTAAATAGACTGCTGCCTATGTGGTGATTCATGGGTACAGAGTTTTTTACCAAAGGGGATGACAATGCACTTTTGGCATTGAGCTTGAGGCCATGGCTCTGACATCGGTAAGTATCTGTCTCAGTGAGGCCCTTCTGTGGATGTCCACATCATTTGGGGACCTCGACTGTGGCTTCTAGTTTGTAGTCATTCAGAACTTCGCTAGCCAGAGGCCTTTCTGTGTTAGTCTGTACTTCAGGAGAAGTACATACCAAACAGGAGAGGTCCCAGACTGAACCCTGTGGTACCCACTTGTCACTGGTTTGAGTCAGATTTGGAGTCTGCAACTTTACAGTGTGGGTTCTTCAGTGAGCCAGTTGGCAACCCATTTCCTAGGACGTGATTTATACCTAGATGTCCTTCAAGGGATGCATCTGCAGTCCTAACATAAGGGTTGTCCTGTCTCAGCAGCCCTCTGGTCGGGCCGGATTCCAGTCTGGGTCTGGCCTCGCTGATGTCGCACTTCACCCGGACGGCCATAGCTGCTGTGTATTGGGTATAAAGGCATCAGCTCACACCATTTTCTCCTCAGTCTTCTTGCCGCTGGTGCCCTAAGCAGAAGCTGTTCGCTAGCGTCGGGTCGGTCAGATCCAGAGATTTCTGTCATCAAGACTTCTGTGTTGGTACTCAGTTGGGGACTCTTTCTGCCTCAGCCGGTCAGACAAAAGTAAATAATTGTTTAACTTGTGGGAAACAAACACTTCATAAGGATTTCCACTCTTACTGCCTTCCTTGTTTAGGGCCCAGACCACGACGTATCAGCTTGTCTAGCCTGCGCTTCCTTCAACCTATGGACGCTTTAGACGCCGGTCGGAGTTTGCAGAGGAGTTTTTTTGGTCCCGCTTTTGCATATAAAATGCCGCCGGAGACCGACTACACAATTAGCTGTGCTTAGCGAAAAAGGACCGACACCGTCCGCTGGTTTCGCTGAAACTACGGTTAGCCAACCGCGAAAGTGTCTCGGTTTCGCTGAAACCCAGCCCTCGGTTCTTCCTTCGCCGAAAAGCATGCCCGATAGCGTCGAAAATCTCACAAAGCATGGCTGAATCTGTTACTGAAATTACTTCTGCTGAAGCAGGCACCCCGGATTTATCAGATACTATTCCTTTAGACATATCTACCTGTGCTAGACCCCAGCATCTATGTCTATCAAGGCTTTCAGGGCTAAAAGCTAAATCTTCTAAGGCCTTACCTGCTAAATTCCTTCTGCTTCTCCC
>NW_025059010.1:0-5189 GCF_019279795.1 Protopterus annectens
ACCCCTTTTTTTGGAAAGGGAACCCCGGGGCCCCCATGGTCGGAACCCCCACTTCAAGTGCCGTTGAAGCATCCCTTATTCACCACATCCGCGCTTAGATGACTGTCCTACTGGGGGCCCAGCCAAACAGGTTAATAATGCTCCCCCAGATGAAGACCCCCTAACCCTATCATACTTACCCTTAGAGGGATTTGGGGACATGGGGGGGAAGATATGGAACTCCCTAGTTTGGGAATAAAACCGGGCCATTTGAGGGAACCTTGCGGTGTGTTAAAGAGGTTTTTGAAAATCATGGAAAATTTTTGTATAAAACCTTTTTATTTGAGCAAGTTTTTTTTTGCTGTGTCGTTACCTTGACAATTGCCCCAGGGTCCTCCCACCCCCCCATCCATCTTTAGGTTCCTGTTGGGGGATAACCGTGCTCTTCAACCTGTATTTATTTACCAGGTTTTTCTTTTTATAATCAAAAGTTCCTTTTGAGGTTTTCAGGTCCCTATGGCAACTCCCTGATTAATTGTGGTGCCTGTGTTGATTCCAGTTACAGGTTTTCTAATAGGCCAGTTGCTTGGGTGGCCATGGCATTGGTCTGCATCGTTTAAAGTCACATTCATTGTTCCAGCTTGCATCTCCTTAGGATTTTTTTGGGGATTTGGTGCGGATGGTGGCATAACACCCACGGGGCTGTTGTGGACTTAATGCTGTGGTAATGCAGAACCAGAATAACCTCCCCCTTTGAAGCAGATGTCAGACAAAGCATGGACCATACAATCATAACTGAAAACAGGACCTCTCCACAAAGGGAAAGTGGCCTGTCTGGTGGACCCCAACCATAAACAAACTGTATGATTAGATGAGGGTTACTAATGCAAGACAGAGCTACATCTCCAAAAGGGAAGACAGCTGTGACTGTGCACTAGTAGAAAGCTACATTATCTCATCAAGACATGCAAGGTCAACTTGGGGACATAAATCACCAAAGACAATGAAGGTAAACTTCATTAATTGCTTTCTTCAGTTATGTCAGACACCTGGTTGTGAAACCCTCGGATATGCCTGTGAGCTGGTACAACAACATATATTCCAGTGACCTGACAGATATTATTGGCAACATTCAAGGACAGCTTCAGTCTGGATTTACCCTCCCTCTACCTCTAAAACAAGATAGTTATCACTGCTGTATGTAACCTCACTGTCATCTTGATGTCCATGTGAGAGCCACACTCAGCAAAGACAAGTACACAGCATCCATGGGACCTGCTGGTATCTCCAGTTGCATGCTATGAACTCCAGAAGGGCTGGACCCATATACAACTGCTATTTAACCTTTTTAGTCTTGCTACAGGATATGTACCTGAACACTGGCATACCGCAACAGTGGTCCTGTACTCCACAAAGGAGATGCCTCCACAGACCATGGCAACTACCACCACACAGGCTTAACCAGCCTTATTCAGGTAAAGATAAGGGAGGAGCTACAGCTCTTACACAGACACATTACTGACCTACTGACCCTTGTTCCCACTCTAGTTCAGCTTTGTACAGGGCAGATCCTGCCTTTTGCACCTTTGCACCAAAAAGTACCTACCATGAAGATCAGGCTCTTCAACACATGTCATATGCTTCCAGAATAGAGGAAGTCCAGCTTTGTTCAGTGCTTCATAACGATACTCTGGCAAGTGACTATATGCCTGACATACAAGGATCATGTCCAATCAGGATTTGGTGGACATGCTCCACCGTAAGCACCCAAATCCACCAGAGCCATGAGAGCTGAGTATTTGAACCTCAGCACATACATGTATAGGACATGCTGGAGGGACAGAGTCATAACTCAGAGGCATTCCCACACTTAGCAGAGTATCCTAGTTCATGTTTGATAGAGTCCCTCTACTGACTCCCTCTCAGGAGACATCTGGACAACTGCATATGAGACGGAGGCACAGATCAGACAGAGACACAGTCATGTTATTCAATTAATGAGCAATTGGGTAATGTCACTACTTAAGTCAGAGGCACAAATATTCAGAATCTATTCTGTACACTTATTACCACTATAAGGTGGCAATACTACATCACTATGGCTAGGCTTATACATGCACTAGGGCAGATAGCCTAGCAGTACACTTTATGACACTCACATGAAACACCGTATGTGTAGCTTGGCTTGGTCAACTAAACAGTATGGGATGTAGCTTGGGGCTGATATCTCCCCTGTATTCCAAATTTCATTGTTTCTATTCATTCCTTCTAGCATGTCTAGGGACTGCTACAGTCCCTCTCCTGCTCAGCTGGTGAACTCTGGGAATATTGAGGCACTGTTACAGTTGCCTTCCCATGTACACTGGACAACCCTCTTCTGCCATAAAACACACATACATGTGAGAGATGCAACTATATAGCCAAAGTGGAGGCTGAGCTCTTCAACATAGGACTAGCAAGACCAGAGAGGGTAGTAACCACACATCTTTAATCCAGTCTCATGGCACTGTCACAACTTAAGATCATACACATAGACACACAGAGACACTCTCGAGGCTCTGATCAGAAGTCTACCAGAATGGCGGTGGCCACCTCACAGCAGACACACTACACAACTGCCTTACAGGGCAATAGCACATGCAACACATTGACTACAGAGTCGGTGTGCTAAACAGTCACAGCTCCTAAGGCTAAACACAATGCCAGACACTTGTCATAGGTGACTCCATAGTCAGACACTGATGTCCCACTCACCAGATCAGGTACAGAGGAGCCAGTAAGCTGGCTATCAGGCACTGAATCCACCACATAATGCTACTCAGGTCACTAAACTGCAAGTACAGGTCTGACCCAGTAGTCATAATCCATGCTGGTGTGAATGACCTGAGATGTACCTCTGGTCTACATGGAAAGAGACATGAGGATCCCTTCTGATTATGTAGGGCCAGGCAGGTATGACCCTGACCTTCGGCAGTATCCTACCTTCACCAAGTATGATGCCACACAAACAGAGACAAGATGATCAGCTGTAGTATTTTGATTAGACTCATGCGTCATTCTAAGGGGGTCCAATGTCTGTCTGTCTGTGATGACATGCTGGACAGGCCACGGTGATTTCCAAAGGGACGCACCTGTCACCCCAATTCGGACTGCATTACCTGCCACCCCCATTGTGCCCTTTCTATGCATGTTCCAGATTCTACACCTACCACCCTGGAACACAGTACAGGAGATGACTAAGGCTAATGTTGCCCACCAAGGTCTCAACCCTCAAGCTGCACACACCATGCCTTCTGTATGTAGCACATTGATGTTCAGCTGCGCCTGAAACCTGGTTCACAGCTTCTGACAGCACCCGCACTATCGGGTGTTACCTCATCATGCATTCCGGCACCAGCATCCCAACAACACCAAGAAGCGATGGTGGCTGTCCATATTCATCAAGGACACCCTCACCTCATGGCTGGTGGCAACACACAATGCATCGGAGACCATCCAGGTGCCAACCCAGAGGGCAAGACTGCTCTGCAGTTTGTAGCATGTTACATGCCACCCGGCCAAACTCAGTGCCTCACACAGCTATCCTGCAAACACTGAAGGGGATAAATGTATCTCCAAACACCATCCCACTGGGTGCGGATTCCAACCATCCACATATAGATTCGGGATCACTAATCATGCTACAACACTCTAACACACAAAGGTTCCAAGAGTTCATACACTGAAATGCCATGGAACAACTGGTCCCAATCCCCCAAGTGGGAGGCAACATACCAGAACACATCATCACTTAACATGGGGTCACACTGTTCAACACCAGACGATACCCATCATTGGTGAGATCAGATCATGGACTACTCTCAGTGGGAGTCAACATCCCACCCACACCCCAGATGGGAAAAGAAACAGCGGTGACCTCTCCCTCAAATGCCGACTTCACATTTCCCTGAGGACGGGTGGTCTCTCAGGCCCCCAGGCCAGCTTAGGACACCATTACCCAAGCCACTGGCATCGATTTTAGAAATGCCTTCTTACCAGCACCTCCAGGACTGCATGGTTCAGGCAATCCCAAATAATAATGACTCTTGTACCACAGGCAAGCATCCAGTCTGCGGAATCCTAGCCATAAAACAAGCTGTACAACACAAGGAAGGAGCTACTATGAGATAGAAGCGTAATCCGTGAGGGGGGAAACACCCCTGCTCATTGTGAGTGAAACACTGGGTTCCCCCATACAATCATCCGAGGCATGTTTTGAGAGTAAACCCACCTAGGACTCCAGGACAATCATGAGGCCTTTTTACCTATGTTTGAAACCTGGGAGGAAACCCCAGATATGCTCAGACTTAGTTCAGAATGATGTTGATATCACTGCACCTACAGACATTGGCAAACATACTGGCTGACAGGTTCAGTGTAGCATTTCTCCTCCTCCCCCAACTGGGGGGTGGTTGTACAATTCAGAGGATTGTAGCCCTCAAACACTTCCCACTGCTGAGGTGGGAAACTGCTCAATCCAAGGCAGAAAACACTTTATCCATGGGACCAGATGTAGTCCCCAGTTGTGTGCTCCATGAACTCAATGAGTAATTACAATCTATTAGGGCAGTTGTTTAATCTAGCCCTCAATTCCTCAGGATATGTTCCCAAGGAGTGGTATTACAGCAAATTGGTGGACCTTAATTTCACAAAAGGCTGTGAGGTGCCTCCATCAACCCCAGAAACTACCATCCCATCAGCTTCTGACAAGCCTTGGTTCCTGCTAAGCTATGGAGAGTGGGATCATAATGGGAATTCTAAATGAAGACATAGGGGACTTGTAGACATTGGATCCAATCCAGTTTGGCCTTAATATGGGCAGATCATGCCTTTAAACTTGGTTGACTTTTTCAAAACACTCACCAGGCTATTGGACGGGCAAGGCAGTCCACACAGCCTACCTAATCTGGCAAAGGCTTTGAAACAATACTCCCACTAGCTAAAATTAATAATGAAGGATACAAAACTAAGAAACTTGAAGTACCAGTGCTATCAAAGATGCAGCCGATAATGTTTTTAGCCAATCACTTTTAATTTACAGGACCTTCCTCATAAACAACATATAAAAATCAATCACTTCCTTTTATAGTATTTTACAGGAAATTACATCATAACTGACAATTGAAATGCTTGTAAATATTATAAATATCGATAAAGCATATAATATCATG
>NW_025059011.1:0-6475 GCF_019279795.1 Protopterus annectens
AAGAAAAGGAAATCTTGCAACAGAAGTCTGCAAAGAGCATCTTGGAGTGCTGTTAATTACCATTGTCAGTCCAACACTTCAAGATATGATTACGCATGCATTAACACTTTGCCATCAACAGAACAAATCACATTTATATCACGTTATTGAAAGATGAAAATAGCGAATGCTATTTCATCGGCCCCAAAACATCTAAACATGAAAATATTGAACATTAAGAACAGCTAATTTTTTTCCCATGAAAAAAATTTGCTGCTCCGAAACACATACACACAACACAAGCACATCAAACAAACAGCAACCACACACATACACTTAAATTCCTACATCTAACGCTACACTAAACTAAACATACACTACTATCTACCCACTTACCTCAACCCAAACCCTAACCCTAAGGTCCGTCACTATCAGACACTCACCTAAGCCACGCCCTAACCCTAACTCACTTAAACAGCCCCAACCCTAAAGTCTGTCACTATCGCACACACGCCTAACCCACGCCCTAACCCTAACTCACGTAACCCGACCCTAACATACAAACAATTGCACACTTATCTTAACCCAACCTGTAGCTTTCCTTCACAGCTCTAAGAATAGCAAAGCCACAGAAATGGCCAACCAAATTCTTTTCCAAAGAAAGAATTCGCTGTTCGGCAGCTTTGCTATTCTTAGCATTTGCTGAATAGTGTTCGATATCAGAACATTCAAAGTTTTAATACTTCGATGTTCTGATATAGACCCCAACAAATCAGCTTAGTGACACTGCACTTGAGTACAAGAAAAAAAGAAGAGATAAAAGTATTATACATTTCTGTTGCACGTTTGCATGTCTGTATTACTGTTGTCCAAAGATGAGTGTGATTTAATTAATTTACATATAGTAAAATGTCTGTTTTACAGTGTTTAGACTTGCATTGTGTTACTATCTTGGTTAACCTATTCTCACCAAATCCATTACTGTCATTCTGCAAGTGCACTGTCCTATGTATAAATTGCTTGTGTGTCTTGCCAATGCACACAGTGCAAGTATAAGACAATGCAAGTGTACACTCATCCTGACATGAAGTCACTGCAATGTCTGATTGATAATCCAGTGGTGTGCAACAGTCAATGTGTATGTCATCCCATTATGTGGAGCATGTCAAGATCTCTCACAGTAACACAGTGCTCAGTAAGGACAGTAACTACATTTCAGTAGAGAAGTATGTGACAACTATAGTGATTTTACATTGTCCTGTGCACATATAATCATTTGTTGCACAGCCTGTGAAGCATAATGCCATCTCTTCCAAATACTGTATTATACAAATATTAAAAAGACAGAGATGCTCACTTAGCATTCCCCTTTTTGAAAAACTTCTCAATAAAATTAGAAAGACCACCGGCCAAGGAGTGCAGTATTAACGTTCACTTTAACATTTTTAGCAAGTTAGGTACATGAAACCAATGAATAAAATCACAAAGATGAAATAAAAACAAAAAACAAATATTTAAAAGTCCAATTTCAGACTGGCACTGTCTATCCTCCTGTGACACCTGCAACTAGTACAGTGTTCTCTGGATTTTGTAACTACATAGGTAGGAGGTTCAATACCCAACATATAAGACGTGTGTGTGTGTGTGTGTGTGTGTGTGTGTGTGTGTGTGTGTGTGTGTGTGTGTGTGTGTGTGTGTGTGTGTGTGTGTGAGCTTGTATGTAACACTTGGTGCTATATACACTTCTCCTCAAAAATATATTTAACCATTTTCAGAGCTCCATTATACCAATTTTTACATAAACATCCTCTATGAGACACACTGATAAGATCATCCTGACAAAAGTGTTCTCTCCCTTTATGAGTCAGATTTATCCTATGGCACTTGTGACTAGTGCAGTGCTCTCCAGATTGTGTAACTAGATAGGTAGGAGGTTCAATTCCACAATAAAAGCAAGACTTCTATATATGTGTGGGTGTGTGAGCATGTGCGTGTAATGTTTGTTGCTGTATCCACTTCCCCTAAAGAAACTGCATTTAAATGTGTAAAGAGCTCCCTTTTACCAATTTTAATGGACTCATCCTCTATTAAACACACTAATGAGGTCATCCTGACAAAAGTGCACTCTCTGCCCTTAAGAGTCAGACTGTTCATGTTGTGCTTTGTGACTAATACAGAGCTGTCTAGATTGTGTAACCTAGATAAGTAGGAGGTTTGATGCCCCACATGAAAGAATTGTGTATGTGTGCATGACGATGTTTACAGTTAGGTGAGCTTCTACTCAATTAACCTCTATTCTGGATAAACATTTAAACTTATAGATAACTTCACCATCCCATAAGCCCACCTTTCACATCCACAACTTCTTTGTATCATAAAGGTATAGTAATGCATACTGTTTGGTTTCTAATGAGTACAATTTTCTATAAATTACTCAAAGAAAACTTTTTTAGGCAATAGTCTGTCCACAAATGTGTAAATGAATGCTTCAAATAAGAGTATGGGTTGAAAAGAATATCCATTTAATGTTTTTTAGGGAGAATAATGCAAACGTGTTTAGTGGAGTATGGTAAGAATATTTCCATTGTTCAAATAGCAGATGTTTTGTATGGTATCAGTAAGAGTACACAATTACAATGTTATATTGTCTGACAACACCCCTGGTTCAACACACTGATGAGGTCATTCTTTCACAAGTGAAATGTCGCTTTTTAAATGTCAGACTTCTCCTGTGGTGCTTGCATGTCATACACTATTCTCTAGAATGTGTAACTAGCTATACTAGGATGTTTGAATACAGCAGTACTTAACTTCTACAAGTGTGACTGCCAATGCATTCATGATTGTTTTACACACATTTGCAGTGGCAACTTATACAACCCCTGATGGCTGTAAAACTAATGTTACCAGATAGAGCTCATTGGAAATACATAGCTGATGTCATCCCTTTATATAATCTGTAAATCTCAGTTTTACTCATTATTCTCCTGTAGCACTGGATGCTGATAACATGCTGTATAGATGGTGTAAATAGATAGGTAGGTGGTTCAATTCCATCACAGATTCGATAGTGTGACAGTAATTTCTCTCATATACCATTGGCCACCTCACATCCATCTTTATATATACTTCCATTAATGATATTAAATTACAGTTGCACTCTGTGACACTATTGAATCCTAGCATCCCCATGGAAAATAGCATTTTGGACATGATTATACACTGCTAACATACCTGCAGTATCTCACATTTGGAGTGTGAATTCTCCTTTGTTGCATGACTTTGATAGTGTGCCTTGTACATTGTGTAATTATATGCAGGATGCTTGAGGCCAGCTGTGAGTGTAGCTTTTACCCTCATACTGCATATACTATTCTTCAAAGACATATATGATATGTAGTCGTATAGTGCTGTTGTACACTTCGAACACTTTTTAACATACACATCCAGTTAATAAACATTGGTGATGTCATCCATTTAACAGTGCACTGTCTCAGTTGTACCTCAGCATGGTCACGTGGCTCTTGTGTTTCAGGGAGTAATTAACTTGTGATCTTCAGTTTTATTGCATATCCATCCATTATCGCTTAGACTACATTGTGTCAGTGTTATTGTTACTGTACACATTACTAACACTGTCATGCACATTTGCTTTGTACGTGTATAAATGTTGATCTATCTTACTAAAAGTTAGTGCATGTTGTCTCATAGCAATGCCTTCCCTAAAATAATATCCATTTAATGTTTTTGAGGGAAAATAATGCAAACATTTGCTTAGTGGAGTTTGGAGTATAACATGTATAGGAAGTGTTATCCTCTGTTATGAGGGAATGAGACAACATGCTGTCTGCTAACTTAGTAGAGCAATTACAGGCACACATATCCCTTGCAGCAGTAACATGAGGTAACACCTTCACATAATGGCATATCTAACAATTGCAGCAACATTTTTACCATGGTGCATTTACCCTGTAAAATATCATGTACTGTCTGCTGTCAAATGCTCATGTAATCAACATTCACATTCAGTGCCCATTAGCATTGTTGTGCCTTATTATCATTAACAGTGTGAGATTCCTCCACTATTCCTTTCATCTCATAGATTGCATGCACACATACCTCTAATGTAATAAGTTAGCATAGGTGGATTGTCATAATAGAGTTAAGACTTCCACTGCGGCACTTGTGGTTCATCCACATGTCATTAGTCAGCAGAGTTACATCACTTACAGTTTAATTCTTGACAAGGGCAACATTATATGAATGTACTGATGTTACATAAACACCATTGTATCCAGTTATTTATATCCATGTTTATGTTGGACAATGATATATCATCACAGGTTGTGAATGCATGACAGTGAAATGTTTATTCAGGGAACACTGCGTTGTGAATGTTCCTGTGGCATGTGCATTGAGTACTGACTTGTATAGTATATCTACACAGATTGACTCTGGTTCAGTTTTTGGCCAATGTGTGTCCTACATGATGGCAACAGCTTCCTTGTCAAAGAAGCATTCATATTGTAATGTTCACTGTTGTGTGGGCAGTAATGTGTGAAACTTCTTTCCAGTATTGTGAATAAATCCAATTGTTCATAATATATTTATACTACCTATCTTAATGCACATATTAAATTCAATTATTTGTGACAGCTTCTATTGCTATGTGATGTGGCACATGTAGTCAATACAGATGTCTGGAGCAAGAGCCTTACATACTAGGCAGGGGTTTGAATCTGGTAACATCTGTCTGTCAGACAATAGTGTCTTACATATAGACAATACTTAGGCACACTCAAAGGGCCACCATTTTCAGGCATTTTCCTACAAGTTAGGTCATCCATACACCTTATATGATAGAAAAGAGCTTAAAGCCCTTCAAGGGTGTTCTTCATTACATGACCAATATGCATATTTCTGTAGCGACCATGGTTGTTATGCATTTCACTGATTTCTGTTCTGGCATGTGTTCGAAAATGACATAATGCAAATGTTTCTTATATCATTCATTGATCATATGCATTACCTATTCACAAGAAAATGATGCTCTATATTGCAAGTCTTCCTCCAGATGTGTTTAATACTGCAATTGTTTTTATCACACTATAAAGCTTAATGCTAGGTGAATGATTCCCTAATTGTACCTTCAGAATTGTGTGTGGTCCTCTGTTACAACACTTTCTTTTGTGTTCTTGCTGTTGAGTTGCTGTTATGTTACTGCTCCCAGTAACTGCATGTGATCATGACCAGTATTACTATGTCACACATTTGTAAATCAGCAATGGCATAACTGGACTTCTGACATGTCATCCACTCTGTCATTTATGTATGTTGTTTGTTATTAGGTTATCATTCACATTTACATAACTATACAAAAATTGCTTCTCTAGTACATGTTCAGAGGTAATGAACATCTTTCCTACTGGTGCCACTAACATTTCTTTTCCAAAAATGGTCTATTTCTGATTTACCTGACATTACAACTGTAAGGTCCTTTTGTTCGTGTGTATACATGCTGCTGTGGATAATGCAGCTGTGTTGTCAGATGCATATATAATTCCCATGTATATACATCTCATATGCAATGACTGCATTCTATGCATTCATCCCATAAAACTAGTTTCTGCCCTTGCTAACTGTTGTCTCACATCAGCATTTAATTAATGTATATATATATATATATATATATATATATATATATATATATATATATATATATATTAAAAAAACAAAAACACGCACAACTGAACTTAGTAAAGAAATGCCAAGAAAACGACGTGAACCAGGAATATAGCCAGAAACCACACAACTTCTACGCGTTTCGTTCACATTTAATGATGCATGAACTTCTTCAGAAAAGTTGTTCCCATTATAAATACCATTTATATACTAATTAAATTAAATCACATGACCATAACTAACCAATGTTTGAAAAAACTTAATTAATATCATAAAATTATTCACTACATAAAAATGCTAGTGTGAAATTTATACACTGTTTTTAACATATTGAATTACAATTAAATTACAAATAATGATAAAATATTAAATGTTATATTCTATTTACTTGTAAAAAACATTTGATGTTAATGACATCATTTAACCCAGGTGGCTGATCTGCATTTAGCAAAATCTGCCATAAAGCTTCCCTACATTCTAAATAAACCTTGTAGTTTCCAGAAAATAAGTCATCTTTTACTCTTTCCAAAACAGAAAATCTGAACTTTTTAAATTCTGTACAGGACAAAGCATGCCTTGCAAGGGCATTAGACATGTCTTTTTTCTTTATAGCTAAATTGTGTTCATAAATGCGCCTATATAAAGCCCTGATTGTTTTACCTATATAGAAATGTTCACATGAGTCACATACAGCTAAATACACCACATTGTGTGTCTTACAAGTATAATACCCCTTACTGTAGATGGTCTTTCTTAAATGTTTCAAGAAAATTGAGCTGTTCCCTGATACATACCTACACTGTTTACAATTATT
>NW_025059012.1:0-6215 GCF_019279795.1 Protopterus annectens
TACTCATCTCAAAACACTTCAGTGGTGTCATGTACTCTGCCATGGGCCATGTCCCCCGCATTACTGATGCATGAAATACTCCTCCCTGGCTTTGCAGTGGGCAGGGTGAAAAAACATATGTTGGCACACAACCAAATTTTAGCCTGGGTTTTGTTTACCTAACAGACTGACACACACCATGCGGGGGGGAAAAAGGTCCTGTGCCCCCAAGGGACACACTGTGGCACTGGTCATGTGATAGCTCCCTTGCTGATAGGGTGACACTTTGGGACCCCACAGCAGCAGTACTGTGGACATGCAGTTGACATCCACCTTTGCTGTAGTGGACAGTACCAGGGGGTGTACGACTTTTACATTGCACATGTGTTTCATCCGGACATCATTGTTGCACACCCCTGCTACAGATAGCTTGGACATGGTTACTTGATGTTCCTTCCATTTTGGGTGGCTATTCTGCTACTGCTCTGTCCCATATCTGGCCATACATATCCTGTTAATGTACATAACATTGGCCATGTCCATCATGCATGCTATGCCTTGATACTGTTTATAATGTCGGGGTATCCATCATGATGGCTTTACATTATACATACCGACATGGGTCCCCACTCGAGGCATCGTGCGTCTGCAAAATTCGTATGACATCGACAATACCCCATAAAATGTGTGCTGTGACACTATACATACATGTCCTATCCTGCTGTGGCACTTCATTGTTGGACATCCACTGCCAGCATCAGGGGGGTGGTGGCATTGTTCTGTGTTTAAATCAGGGGCCCCTTGGGCCCTATGCTGTGTACATGATGTCCCACTGCTGTACAGGGTGCCCACAGTGGTTGGTATACTCAGGGTTAAACCCTACATAACCACCTTTCACCCTCTCTCCTTTATGGACAGGTATCTTTACTAAAACCTTCACTTTCCGATTATAAACATATCATGGGTTACACACCAGAAATCTGGGTTCTACATCCCTTTTCCGTATTGCTTTCCTTATTCCTTTTTGTGTCTGCTACTGCCCGTGAGGGCTCTTGTTGCTTTTTGGAACATACAGTTTGATATCCGGAGTCTTCCTTATATCCGTCGCCCTGGGCATGGGGTTCATCACCCCAATAGCTGTTCCTCGGTGTGTATTTATATCACCTGTCCATCTCCTCCATTCGTCCCGGGAACTAGGCCATGGTTCATTATCGCCGGGGCTTGGTTATCTACTCCCTTTTGGGGGGATGGTATGTATTGTGTTATATTATGTGTGACTAAAACCGCTATGTGGGGGTGGTACATTTGGCTGTGGTGTTACCCCTGGATTGTGTGTTTGGGTATGGTATTATGCCACATGTGGGTGTCCGTGTCCTCCCGGCTCTGTCGATGGCGTTTTTCATTTTGATGTGTTTTTTGTATTCCTGTTTCGGATGCAGGTATGCATCCCCTGCTGATAGTGGTTTCCCCCATTTTGGGGGATGCGCTGTCATTCTGCCTGTATGTTTGTGCTTTTGGTTTTATCCCTTTGATATGTGCGATGGGGTTTTATGGGGGTGTGGGTGAACGGGGTTTTGGGCCTTGCATTTTACAAATATGCTTCTGTGTGTGCTCCATCCCTGCCTGGGGACGTTACCTGTCTGTTGTTCTAGGGTGTAGGTTTTGTTGATGTGTCTGCTTGGTACCCCCTGCTTGTGTGCTTCCCTGTATTCCTCCGTCACATCGGGTATATCTGCAGCTGTTTAGGGGGACTATCCCTTGGCATTTTGTCACCGGGTATTTACGGTCATTGTGGTCCTGTGTTGGGGGCCTTTTTATGCTACCGGTTGCCACCTTTTTCGGTGGCGATTGCTTGTTTAACACTCGTAGAACACACAGCGGTTTTTTTCGGGGGGGTCTTCCCATGGGGGCCGGGGGGAGCACATGCGTATTTCCGGTAAAAACTATTGCTTTCGTTGCCCATTTTCCCTTTTTGGGAAATTAAATTTGGGCCCTACATACGGTGATGGTTTGTACATGCGTCCTTTGCATGTCATGTTGGCTATACTCCTGTGGTACATTCTGGGACATTTTAAATTTTCATCGTTTTCGTCGCCCCCAAAAGGGCCGTGAGGGGCTCTCGTACTACTTTGTGGGTACTGCTTACATAACCCCGTGGTTCCTATACCTTTTCCCCCAAAAGTTATTCCACTCCCCCTGTCCCTGCCCCCTACATACACATTTTTTAGTGGCACACACATTACACTGGCCGGAAAACACGACACCCTCACCTCACACATGCACATACTGCGCTTTTGCGGGGCGGTTGCACACAGTACCCCGTTGAACACCCCGGGGTCTACCTCCCCCATATCCTCAGAATATTACAGCACATGTCCTGCTGTATGTGGGCCCGGCGATCATCCCGAATGGCAAAATGCATTTAGGGGGGTTGACCTTTCCATGGGTGGCGTTCCTGCTCTGTCCACCCTCCCGGATAGTCGGGTTGTCGCTCAGTATGTTTACTATCTTGGAGTAAATCTTACTGCATCTGTAACCTTGCATCCCTGTGATTCCCTGTTGAACTTGTTGTACTTTATATCTGTGTATGTGTACATATTTTTCCCGTGTGTAATGATATCTATATCCATATTTGTGTATGCACATATGTAAACACTGCGGCGTGGCAGCATCGGCTGCCGTCTGCTGTCGGACCAGCGCGGTTGAGGTGTTGCGTTCCATGCTCCGCTGGCTGTTGGTTGTGCAGTGTTTGGGTGCTACCTATGTTGGAGTCAAAATGGGACCGCCATACAGTACACATTATGGGCAGACATGTTTGTGTGCCGTCCATTTCACTGTGTGTGCAGGTAGGGAGGTGTCAGTCCATGGGGCCTACGCTGTCAGAGTATGTGCTATCGTTCCCTTTTTGCCAAGGCATAGGCATATTGGGTGCGCCTCCGTCTGCCTACTGGGGCTGGCACAGTGTGTTCATGGGCTGAACGCCCTGTGCCTGTGCTTGCCTTGCCAGTTGTGGCGGGCTTGGCCTACACCATTATGTCCCTGCGCAGCTGTTTCCGCAGGATCATATTATGTAGCATAGCACATACTATGAATATGTGGGCACATGTGCCTGGAGAGTACTGCAAGGCTCCACCAGATGTATCCAAGCACCCGGGAAACCCTGATTTCAACATCCCAAACACACGCTCTATGATTATTCTGGTTTGTGCGTGTGCCTCATTATGGCGTTCTTGCATGTGTGTGTGTGCATTTCTGATGGGTGTCATCATCCACGGCTCCAATGCGTAGCCAGCATCCCCACAAGGTGACCTTGTGTGATGTCCCCTGGCAATACCTGATACAGCTGTGAGGCATGCCAGATATGGGAGTCGTGGTAGCTTCCAGGGCTGCCAGCACACACATCCATGATAATGCCCTGCGCGACACAACCTGGCAATTGATGGAAAGGGGGAAACCCTTGCGGTTTATGTAGCGTCTACCCTGCTCCCGGTGGTGACTTGATTTCTATGTGCGTACAGTCTATCGCACCCAGTACCTCCGGTATTGTGCCACATGGTGGAAGTGGCATATTGCTAGCCAACTCCTCCTGAGATCTGGGGAAGTTTTATACTCATGGGCATGCGTAACATGGCATCCAAAAAACTGGTGTAGTACCCTGGATGCTGATGCCTGTGAGATGCCCATTATATCCCCCGGGTTTGGGCCCTTTTAAAGGTACCTGTTGCCAGTATTCGCAAGCTTACACATACCTTTGTGTCCACCGGGATGGGCTCCCCTTATTGTTCTTTTTGTTCTCAGGCTTCTGGCCGCACAGCTCCATTATTTGCCGTAACGCGCAAGGTCCCCGTCCACCCTGTAACGCTTCTACTATCTCCAGGTCTTGCAGCCCCCTGGTAGTCACCCCTTGGTCTGAACACTCTCCTTCTCTCCTCTGAGGCCTCCTCGCAGTTGTCGGCACCTCCAACCTCCGCCTCGTCTCTAACACATGCTGATGCATCACGCAGCACCCAGCATATACATCTTTTAAAAAGTTCCCCGTGTGTTTACAATCGCGAAGCAGCCGCTTGGGAATTGTGTTGTGTGCATTCCCACTTTATAGTGTTCCACTGTACACCCGTGATACGCCGTCATTGCGTGTCTCTACGCTCGTGATCTGTGGGCTATCTATCGCGGTTTTACTGGCACCGCAACGCTTCGTTGCCTTTGTTGTTACATTACACTTGCCTGCATTGGTTTAGCTTCTTACACCTTACTTTACTGTTTCTGCACGCTGTAACCTACTATTTACGGAGTGCATCCTGCAGGCACATGACATACGTCATGCACTTTGGTTTGTCACATGCTGACTCTCCTTTGGCTGTGCTGTATCGGTTCTTCTTCTTTGCATTTCTGCAACATCCACTACTTCTCTCTTTGCATTCATATTCCTCCCCTTTCCCTCCCCTTCCCGCTTTGCAGATTTCGCATGCAGCTGTCAGCCGTCACATTGCCTCCGCCGGTTGATTGGTGTTACCTACCACACGACCCACTATACCGTTTCCACATTTCTCATATTCTCCACATCACCTTCCGTAATCCATGGTTGTTAACGGGCGCCACATGACTGGTTTGGGGAACGGAGTCATCCTCGTAAGTATTACGCATCTGTGCCGCATTGTATATAATTTCACCCTCATCTATTTCCTCACACCGTACTGATACTCGTGATGCATTGTACAGCCCAGGGTTACGGCCCCAGCTGAAGCTTCCTCTCCCACGGGTGGCATGCACCCTCCGGCGATTGACAGGTGTTCCCTCTACTCCACTCCCGTGCTCTTTATCATTGCTTTTGGTGCAGCCTGGCGTCGCGGGAGTTTTGCTGCATTCAGTATTACATTTCTCCGCCCTTTATTTGCATGGCATTGACTACTTCAATACATGGTTACGGGCGCCGTGACACCGACGCTTTCACTTGCGCAAACCCTTTGGGTCGTGGCTGTGGTTGGCTTCCCCATTCATACTATGGTGTATTGTGGCTGTGATGCTGATGTGTCTATACCGCTCTTTATGGCATTTCGCATACTTCATTGTTCTCACCTCCGCCGACATGTCCTGGGGTTCTGCTGTGGTTTCTGCATACATGAGCATTTATGTCGGCCAGCATTTCGGTTTTCCTTTGATATCTCGATTTCTTTCCATTACTGTTACGTTGCACCACTATGACACACATGACGCTGGCAGCCTTCCGCGTACTCTATGTCATGCCGTAATATATGTAAACCGCTTTTTTTGGTTTTACATTGCCGTTGTTATACGCATTTCGCGCCACTTCGTGAAATCGCTACTTGCCTTCATTTGCATGGTGTAACACCGCACATGGGGTATTTAACATACCTACTGGAGGCGGCGAACTCTCCGCATACCGCTGATGCACGCGGGTTTGACTGCACCTGAATTGCTCGGGCGCTATGTCTGCATTAGGCGCTCTTACCATGCACTTCGGCGCAAGGTTCATTAACTCGGTTTGTTTTCGTAATCAGTATACACACCTAAATAAAAACATAACTGACATTTTATCCCTTCAATAGTAATATACTGTGCAGCACTCGTCATGCAAATTACATCCTAATATATCTATAATTAATGTTAGATATACAACTCATAAAACATCCCTGGAAATACTTCATTCTTATAGGTATCTATTTCTTTGCTTAACCATCCATTCACTAAAATTTATACTTTTATTTTGCATATAACAAGGAATATACATCATTTACAAAAGTTAATGTTGTACTGTATTAAATGCTTTATTTAAATCTGCTATCATGATCTTGGTCGCATTAGTCCTATTTATAATATCATCCACAGTTTCCTTTTACTATGAATAATAACTCCTAACATCCTTTTCCCTTTTAAACTATGTATACTATCTTCCATAATATTTTTTACTTTCCTACTTTCCATTCTCTGAATTAATTTCATAAAAATCTTATAAGCTGCACTGTTCAATACAATAGGTCCCCAATTTTCAATTTTATTTTTATCTTCCTTTTAATATAAATCTCTTATGTATACCACTACATAACCCTTTATACATAAAAGTCTTGAATTTTAACTGCTTACTCATAACTTTTAGAATTGTTTTGTTCTAACCACACAATACTTATGAAATTGGAACTCTATCTCCCATCTGGAACCTTAAACTGACTGTAAATTAACTTGTTCAAGTACTTTGTCTAATAAATATAAGGAAATTT
>NW_025059013.1:0-4051 GCF_019279795.1 Protopterus annectens
GCCTGTATAGAAAGTTCCCGTGGGGTTTTCTATGGAGCGCCCCAATAAAGGGGGGTTTCCCTTTTGGACACTTAAGCAGTTTGTCATGAGGCTGCTCTGTAGGACTCTTATGTCTTTTATTGCAGTTTTTCTGGGGAAATGCTTGGGAGTTGTTTGTCAGAAAAAAAGGGGGGCCCTGGGTATCAATGTTCAAAGAGCAGCTTTTTTTGGGTTTTGTTCATGTTTTTATGCCAGATGCTATAAAATAGGAGTTTTTTTCCCCCAAGAAAAAAGTTGAAATTTTTTTAACGCAGGTTATGCAGCTCAGGGTTTAAAGGAGTCCTGTTTTCAATCGCTTTGTTTTTTTTGTTTCTCCTTCCTTTGTTCCCCCTTTTCCTTTTTTTCCTTTCCAATGTTTTTTAGAAAAACTGCCCGAACCCATTGTGTCAAAAATTTTAAAAGGGGTATGTTTTATTTTGTACGTTTTTTTTTAATTTTTCCCTATGCATTTCAAGCATGTTTCTGCATAGAGAAAAAAATTGGAAAGTTGTTTTTCACCAAGAGGGAAAAAGCTAGGAGGCTGAAACTCTGCAGGTGTGTAGGGTACAATCCACCCTACAAGCGGGTAGGGCAATCCTGGTTCACAACAGCACTGCCAGTTTCAGTATGACACATTTATTGTTTTTGGCTTTCTTTGCATTTCAAGCATGTTTCTGCATAGAGAAAAAGTACCTATTGATTGTTTTTCTCCAAAGAGGGAAAAACTAGGAGGCTGAAACTCTGCAGCTGGGTGGGGTGCAATCCACCGTGCAAAGGGGTAAGACTTGATCCACCTGGTTCTGTCTTAACTGCCAGTTTCAGTATGACCGTTATTATTTTTCCCAGCTTTCCCTATGCATTTCAAGCATGTTTTTGCATACGCAGAAAAAAAAAATACCTATGAAGTTGTTGTTTTCTCCAAGAGAAAAAGCTAGGAGGCGTGAAACTCTACCAGGTGTGTAGGGTACAATCCACCCCTACAAAGGGGTACGAGGCAATCCTGGTTCTGGTTCCTAACTGCCAGTTTCAGTATGACCCGTTTATTGTTTTAGCTCCCTAGCCATTTTTGGAGGCATGTTTCTGCATGACATCCTTCCTAGAAAGTTGTTTTTTTCTCAAGCCAGAAAAGATACCAGGCTAAAACTCCTGCTGCAGGTGTATAGGGCTATCCACCCCTACAAGGGGTAGGGCAATCCTGGTTCTGGCTTAACTGCCACTTTCAGTATGACTTGATTTATTGTTTTTAGCTTTCCCTATACATTTTCAAGCATGTTTCTGCATAGAGAACAAGAAATAACCCTGGAAAGTTTACATTTTTTTTCTCCAAGAGGGGAAAAGCTAGGAGGGCTGAAACTCTGCAAAGTGCGTAGAGGATATTATCCACCCTACAAAGGGGGTAGGGCAATCCTGGTTCTGGCTTAACTGCCAGTTTCAGTATGACCGTTTAAAATTACCCTTTCTGAACAGCTGTTTCCTTCTCAAATTTCTTTTTTCTTTTCATGGGGAGAAAAATCCAAAGCAAGAATGTTTTAAAAATACAGAATCCAAACTTTGAGGAGAATTCCCGTGTTTCTATGTTTACTGAAGCTGATAGGAGCGTTATACAGCATGGAGCCAAACAGGCTGATGAACAGTGTAAGTTTCCAGTGCATCTCAATTCCCGCTTAAAAGGTACTGTAAGTCGCGCGGAAAGGCCTGAATGTATTCATGAAAAAAATCCTATAAAAGTAGCAAATAATGAAAGCATGAGCCTAAATGTTGTCAAAATAGGAGTGAATGACTTCCGATCACAGAATATTAATGAAAATGTTAAAAATGTTGCATATAACACTGTAAATAAAGAAGGAGAAAAAAGCTGCATAGAGGCAGGAGAAGCTACATTTTCCTGCCCGGGGAGCCCTATTTTGGCTTAGAAACTGTAAACCCCGATTTCATCAAATGTATGTAATGTTAAACAAAGTGGTTTTTTAAGTGCAAATAATGAGAATATGCCTAAAGATTCACAAAAAAACAAGATTAGAGAGTGTCAGATCTCATAATATGTATGCAAGAATACAAAATGTGATATTTAACAGTGATAATATAGAACCAAAAAAGAGATCCATAGAGGCGGGAGAAGTTGCATTTCCCTGCCCACCGGGAGGCACTATTTCTGGCTTGCAAACTGTCATAGAACCGCGGCAGACATGCAATGCATGTAGTGTTGAACAAAATGTTTTGTTTGGTGCAAAAAATGAAAATATGCTAACAGAACTACAAAATAGAGGTTTAGAAGGTGTCAGATCACACAATATGCATGCAAAAATACAAAATGTGATATTTAACAAGAAAAATGCAGAACCTGAAAAAAAAACATAGAGGCAGGAGAAGCTGCTTTTTCCTGCCCACAGGGAGACACTATTTTGGGCAAACTGCCATACAACCGCGGCTGTTCACTAATGGTTCTTTTGTATCCCAGGAACAAAATAAAGCTATTTTACTTACAGAAAATGTAACGGGAGAATAACAAAAGGCAAGAAATGATGGCACAGGTAAATCTTTTCAGAATAAAGAAAATGGACATACAAATAAAACAAAGTATAAATAATACTAATTTTCCTGCAATATGGGAAAATATAATAACAATGGCTAAACATGTAAGCATGACAGAAGCATTTAAACTGTTGCAAACTGTAGCTGCAATGGCAGAAAGCCCTGCAGGTTTTTTTAATGTTTTCTTAGATGTTATAATGAAAAGAGAACAAGATGAATTAAGAAAAACTCCAAATGTAAATATGTCACAAGGTAACGTTGAAATGACTTTTACCATAAATGAAGAAACGAAAAGAAAAGATGGGAATATAAAAACAAATGTAATTAAAGAAGTAAGAGAAGAAAGCATGCACTGTCAAAATTCTGAAATGTCTGTATGGCACAGAATACTAGAAGCAGCAAGACAGTCAGATTTCTAAACTGCATTTTATTTATTTGATAATGCACCAACAAATGAGTTACAACCATTAGGTTTCTTCAGTAACCTTATGAACTTAGTGATGCAAGAAAACATTATAACATTGTTATTATATTGAAACATTTTCTGTAAGTAAAATAGCTTTATTTTGTTCCTGGGAAAAAAAAACCTTTAAAAAAAGGGTTTTATGGCAAAAAAAACCCCTGGGCAGGAAAAGCAGGCCCCCTTTTTTTTTGGTTCCCTTTTTTGAAATTTTTTTTGGTGTTTGATCTGGCACCTTCTATACTTGTTTTTTGTAGTTCTGTTAGCATGTTTTCATTATTTGCCCCAAAACAAAAAACACTACATGCTTTGGGATGTCTCCCGGTTGTATGACAGTTGCCAAGCCAGAAATAGGCCCTCCCGGGGGGCGGGGAAATCCCCTTCTTCTATGGATCTTTTCTGGTTCTATATTTTTGTTAAATATCACATTTTCTAATCTTGCATACACATTAGGGAAGACACCTCTAATCTTTTTTTTGTGAATCTTTAGGAATTTTCTCATTATTTGCACATAAAAAAACACTTTGTTTAGCATTACATACATTTGATGTAATCGGCGGTTGTATGACAGTTTCTAGGCCCAAAATAGTGTCTCCCGGCGGGAAAAATGACCCCAGCCTCTATGGAGCTTTTTCGTTTTTTATTTACAGTTTTAAAAGAAAAATTTTAACATTTTCATGAATATTCTGTGATCGGAAGTCATTCAACCTATATTGACAACATTTGGGCCCATGTTTCATTATTTGCAACATAGGCATGAAACATTTGTTTGGGACTTACTTTTTAAAGGGGAATTGAAATCTGGGGGGAAAAAATGTTCATCAGCCTGTTGCTCCATGCTGAAAACGCTTTTCAGCTTAAAAACATAAAAACAATTCCCCTCAAAGTTTGATTCTGTATTTTTAAATTTTTCCCTTTTTTTTCTCCCGAAAAAAAAAAGGAAAAAACCCCCCCCTAAAAAAGTTGTTTTAAAATTTGTTTTAAAAAATTAAAAAAAAAGGGTTTCCCCTTTTTTTGGGGCCCCCCTTTTGCCCGTTTTTT
>NW_025059014.1:0-4204 GCF_019279795.1 Protopterus annectens
GGGCTGCGTCGGTCAGGGCGCATTAGACGGGTCAGACGCCAGGGTACTAATGCGCATGACCGCGCCATATCCTCAGTCTTTTTGCCGCATGGTCCGATGCAGAAGCAATTTGGGAGTGCAGGTTGGCGTTCTGAAAGTTTCTGAAGTCAGAGTTTCAGACCGAATCAAAGTTAAGTACCCTTGGGGAATATTTTGGTTTTTCTTGCCTCAGTATTTAACCGGATGTCAGAAAAAGTGAATAACTGTATTTCTTGTGGGAAACAGATACCTCATAGGGATTACCATACTTTGTGTATACCTTGTTTAGGGCCTGAGCACGCGTTGTTGGATGCCGCTCTTGTGCTAGATTTAACAAACGCACTATTAAGAGAAGGTTAGACTGTGCCAGGTTAGTTTTTGGGAAGCGTTGTAATTATAAAATGCCGCCGGATGCTCCGGCGCTTCGCTAAAAAAGACAAGCAGCAAAGCCTAGAGTGGAGGAACCGACAGTCCCAGACGACGGTTCGTTGGAAGGCTCAGTGGAGCCGGAGGTTTTGCCAGGTGTTTCTTTGGAGTCTCGGGGAGAGACTTTACTGTTACAGGATGTATCCTCTCAGGAAGTAGGCCAGGCTGAGGGGCTTCTCAGGTGGCTGTTCTTCCCTCTCTTCCTAAGGTGGTTAGAGCCTCCCTTCTGTTTCCAAGGCTTCTTTGAGGGCAGGCCAGTTTAGCTTCAGTGGGGTTTCTCCTAGTGCTTCAGGGGCTTTGCCTAAGAAACATATGCTTAAAATGGCAGGGGATTTGATTACTATGATTAGAGTTTCTATGCGCCCTCCTCTTAAGAGGTCTAGGGTGGAACCTGAGTTTGAGAGTTTTGAGCAATGTCGAGGCTTCTGAGTCTTCCGTTGAAGACTTGCAGGACTACTCTCCTTATTGTGATTCTGATGTGGATGATTCTACTCCTTCAGCTTCTCCTCCTGAGGATTTTTCATTTTCAGAGACTCTGCATGCCATGAGGGAGCATTTTAAATGGGAAGGTCAAGATTTCTCTGATTCCAGGAAAAGGCTTAGGGAATTCTTGTTTTACCCCAGCATAGGCCTTTAGCTATACCTCCTGTTTTGAATGTGGTGGAAGATGTTTTTTCAGAGGCTTCCTGAATCCTGATTCTTTGCCTCCTGCCCCAGTTAAACCGGATTTAGGTATTATAAATGCCTACCATGTAAATTTTAAATCCCGGGCAAACCAAAATTCCCGGGGCCCCGTTGAAGGCCCGGAAAAAATCCTTTCTGTTTAATATCAAGGGCTAAGGTAGTTTTTAAAAAGGTCTTTTCACTTTTAGAATGAATTTAAAATTTTAGTTCATTTAAAAACATTAAAAATTTTCCACATTGAAACCTTTTTAACGGACTGATAAAATTAGGTAAAAATTGGCAGTTTATTCTGTTTTCCCGAAAGGGGGTTTAAAATTCCTTTATTGTTTGTCTTCGGCCCCCTCAGTGGCTGCCATTTCTGGGTCAGGGTGGTTAAAACCAAATTTTTCTGGCCTGAAACAAAATTTTATCTTTTCCTTATTTTTTTTACTTGGCCCGGTTTTTTAAGAAAAAGGGAAAAAGGGAGCTAACAAGGGTTTATTTTTTGAGGGAGCGTTTGAAAATGGCCTCTTTAAAGATGTACTTATTTTATTTTCCCTTTAGTGTCTAATTCTAAACTATTTAAAAGGGAACCTATTAACAAGGGGAATTCCCTCCCCAATTCTGGTTTAATTCCATCTTTCAGTTTTTCCCCCTTTTCAAAAAAACCAAGGTTCCCTCTTTCCCCGGGACTTTGGGAAGTTTTTTTCAAATTTTATTTTCCCCAAACTAATTGTATTGACTTTATCACCCCTAAATTTCATATTTATTCCTCTTAAACATTTTTAGACTTTTCTTACCAACTCCCATTTCCCTTTTTAAATGGGGTTTTTTCTTGCCAAAAAGGCTTATTATTCCCTTTTTTAGGTCCAAAAAAGGGGGGCACTTTAAATTTTTTGTTTATCTTTCTAAACTTCTTGTTCCCAGTGTTAAAATGTTGCTTAAAAACAACTTTTAAACCTTTGCTTTGGGAATTTCCCGGTTTTTTTTAAATATTTTCAAAACCTTCCTTTTCTTAAACTATTCAAATATTTTCTTTTCAGCCTAAATTTTTTATTCTTCCCTTCCCTTTCTTTTATTTTTCCCCCCTTTTAAAAAAATTTTTCCCAATTACCGTTTTCAGGAAATTTTTTCCCTAAAAGGTTCAAATCTATCCTTTCCCATTCCTTAATTTCCCCCTTTAAAGAAAAGGGGGAAAGGGGGTTTCCATTTTTATTTCATTACCCTTTTTTTAAAATTGTTATTTTGGATGACTGAAATATGTTTTCCCTTCACTGTTTCTTTTTTTTTGGGTAATCGCGGCCCGATTTCCCCCATCCGAAAACAAAGTCTTTCCCGTTCTTCCCCTCTTCCATCATCGGTATCAAGGGAAAAACCTTCAACCGGGTTTAATTTATCTTTCTTGCGGCATTCCAAAGCTAATACCCATTGGGGAAACTTTTCTCCAGATGTAGAAAGAAAAGATTTTGTGAACAAATAACTCATAAAAAATTTGTTGTTCCGGAAACCCAAACAAAGGGGCCTGTGCGGGGGGTTAGATTTAACCAATGCCTAGCGATTTTTGCTTCTAAATATTTTGGGTCAAGAAATCCTGAAGCGCTTTAGCAGTCCACTACCATTCACAAAAGAAAGAAAAGCAGAGCAGCCTTAAAGGGCCCAAAAATTCCCAAGGGGGTGTTTTCTTAGGGCCCAACTGGCAGGCACCCCAAAAAGGGTTTTACCTCACAATATTAATGAGAGATCCAAGTCAAAAACTCTTCAGGCAAAAATGTCTGGGCCCGGCCAGGCCCCCATGGTTTAAAAAAAAAATATAAAACGGGACTTAATTCTTTCAGGGTTCCAAAACCCTGCTAAGGGCCCGGCAAGTACGATTTTGAATCTTGTTTGTTTCCATTTTTTCCGTCCAAAATTTTTTCCACCCCGAGGTTTTTAGCGAAAATATCCTCTTTCTTCTGAAAAATTCTTTTGGAGTTTCCCCCTTTGCCTTTTCAAAGGGGGTCAAATTTTTAACAAAAAAGGCCAAGGGGTTTTTTTCCCCCAAAATTTGGGCCCCGGCAAACCCCCGGGAATTACTGGGATTGGTTTTAAAAACAAGCCTCCCTGATTCCCCCTGGCTCCCAGAAGGCCCCAAAATTCAAGGGGGCCTCTCACAAACCCGGCAAAATTCCCGTTTTGAGAACATTTTAATTTCCCCGTTTAAAGGTTATGAGCCAAAAACCCATCAGGAATTAGGCGGAAAAATGGAAGGGAAATTTATATGTTGCAAACCCTTTGGAATTGGGCCTTAAATGAAATTCTTCTTAAAAATCCAAAAATGAGGGGTTTTTGAAAAGGTTTTTTTTTTGATTGTGTGGAAAAATTTCAGGAATATTTATTGGGAACATTGGGCATCCCTTTCAAGGGTTTTTTAGGAAAATTAAGCCCAGTTACTGTCTGGGATTAATGGAAAAACAAAATTGCCTGATATGTTAAATTTAAAATTTTTGGATGCCCCGCCTTTTTTTGGTAATTTGGGAGAAAGGGGTTTTAAGAAAAAAGGGGAAAGGGTTTATGCAAACTGTTATTTTTCAAATGAGTAAGGTTCTACACTCCCCTTTTTAATTTGGGTTTTTTGTGTAACAACCACTAACAAATTTTCCCCTTAAAAGGGTCCAAAAATAAAGGGAAGTTTAAAAAATTTGGGGGCCCAATCCTTTTTTAAGAACAAGGACATAAAAAGGGAGTCTCAATGTTTCTTCCTTTAAGCCCTTTTCTTGGGCGAAAACAAAAATTTTATGTTTGGCATTTTTTTTTCCCAACAATGGGAAAAAGATTCCCCGGGGTTAAATTTTATTTTCCCTACTTTTCCAATTCCAACGTTTTGGGGGCACAAAAAATTTGGGGAGGCCAAGTTAGTCCCATTTTCCGGGTATTTAACCTTCCAAAAGGGCGGTTTTTCCCAAAACTTTTCCGGAAGGAAAAACTGCCTGGGGTTTTCCCCCTCCCTTTTCGTTTTGGGAAAATTCCTTTCCCAAAATTAAAATGCGACTAACAGCACTATGATGGGCAGGAAAATTTTTTTATTAGATTGAGGATCCCATTCCCTAAAAATTCTCCT
>NW_025059015.1:0-5952 GCF_019279795.1 Protopterus annectens
ACCACTTCAATTATTGCCCTCATGCTCACCACATCAACATTACTTCCACACCTAGCTATCTTTTACCCAAATACCATAGGACAACCCACATCAATATGACTTCCCAATCCTAGAAGGCATCCACCTATGCAAAGTAAATACACTAACACAAGAAATCTAACACTACTTCTCTCCTAGTGATGGAGATATTCACCCAAACTTCCTCTACCACTCTATCCTTCAAACAACCTCACTGTCAACGGCCCCACTTAAAAAAACAGCCAACTCACCCTAATAGCTCTACCCCAACATACTTAGCATTAATAAATAAAATAACACAACTTCGTGTTCTCTTGATCTCTATTCCTTGATATCTGTCTAACAGGAAACCTTGGCTAAAAACCTTCAACCAAAGGCAACAAAGTCTTTCCGCCATACAATATCTTACGCTTTGACCGGATATCTAAAAAGGCTGTGAGAAGCTGCCCTATTCAAATCTGTCTTTCAAATAAATCCACTTTCCACCAGAAACCACTCCTAGGACCTCTAATTTGAGATTCTGATTACCAAACTTCAGCTAAACCTAGCCAAATCTATTCATATTATCTGTATCTTTGTCCTCCAGGGAAATAACATCTCTACCATTGAAAACATCCCTGTTTGCTATCTCTAAACTTACCCCAAAAAACATTATCCCAGTGATTTTAAACATTGACTGCAATCCTGCAGTAACAAACACCCTACTACCCTTATTAATCTCTCTAAGTGGGTTTTCACAAACTACTTCCCCCTACTAGAATTAACAACTCTAATAAAAAAGAAAGCACCTTTTAGATTGGTACTGCCAATCAACCCCACACTCCCTATGGTAAACAGGAACCTCCTGAATGCATGTAAGGATCACTTCTACTACATTTATCAGCTCAAAGCAACCACCCACTCATACCATTACTAGAACAATTAGAACCAAGAAAACTTCAACTTGACCATTTCAAAGTGAACTGAAAACATGCACCTGGTCACCCTTAAAACACCTTCTCGATGAAGCTGTGTTAATACTAAGTTTCTAGGGACAGGGCTCAACCACCATGCCCCCCACTCTGTCATTAGAATAAAATCTCTAAATCTGCTCCTTACTTCAAAAGAAATCAGCTAAAAATCCATCCCAGTACAAAATTTGAACAAATCTCGCTTTAACTAAAACCTGCTGATCACCAGTCACTTCAAATAATTGAGAACATACTAAAAAGCAATATTGACCTAATAAAAACTATTACCTACATTCCCAGAAAAATCCTCAAGCACCAGAAAAACTCCACAAAAAGTTCTGGCAAACATTAATCAGTTACTTCAGCTCCGTCAATCTATCACACCCAACCTACAAGGTACAGACAAGAGAAACCCCAAGCAAATTGCTAATTGACTTTAATACCTTTTTCACTGCAACAATTCAGTCTCTACAGTCACCTCTGGGGTCAAATGCACTATATCTAATTCTAAATCCCAAACCTAACACCCCCCATTTCTTTTCCCATCCTGTCCTTAACAGCTTATATTCTTTCCTTATCCAAAACCAAACCATGTACCCTCTGTTGACTTACTACGTTTTAGAAATACTTACAACTAGTAGCCAAATCCATTTGCCTAATCCCATTCCCATACTAATCAATAGAACCATCACTGAGGGATAATAGCCCCTAAACTTTGGAAAGTCTCTCTATTATTCCCCTTATAAGGGAGGAAATTCCTACCTTGTGAACCTCCCTCCAACTTGGAGCCTACTGTCTCCCTCTCCCCCATCTAAGATCATGGAAGGGCAGGTATCCACGGGCAACTGCTTTGACCAATCTTCTCCAACTTAAGCTTGAACACCCAACATGTTTCTCAGACCCTGCCACAGTACCACCACTGCCCCTTTCCTTTGTCACCATCAACAACAAACGCAACCTTAACACCTTTCCTTCCAGACTTCTCTTTAGACCTTGTCCAAGGTTTCTGACATGGTCAAACAAATACTCATACAATCTCTTCATCTTCCCACTTGATTCCAATCTATTAAATTAGTCTAAGTCCCACTTTAACTAACAGACATCAAGTTGTACCCGAAACCCCACTCTGTCTACCCATCTACCAGTTAACATCTGGTAGTCCCATTGATAGTCCATACTGGCCCATTAATTCCCAGGCTTTCTATTCATAATTGACCTCCACCAAGCAGTTTCCCCCAGTCTACACATGCATACACACGCAGGATTCATTCCACACCTCTATTTTCAGCTACACAACTGTATCAGAACTTCACCTCTTACACAACAATATATTTAACTTAAACAGTGGTTTACACAACGATGTCTCCTACTTAACCCAAAAAAAAACTAAACTCCTCCTATTCATACCTACCAATAAATCCCCCCAAATAGACTTTACAATTTTATCTAAAAATGACACACCTATATCCCAAGATCTTACTACCAAACTGCTAGGCATCACCATCGACAACAACCTTAGCTTCGACACCCATATCAGCAACACCTTGAAAACTATTAATAAAAAAATAGGCTCTCTTTACAGAATCAAACCCTACCTCACTCCAGCAACTAGAATAACCATTGCCCACTCCCACCTAATCTCTTCTCTATGCTTCACCCATATTTACTAACCTGTCAAAACATAATCTTATGAAATTAGAAAACACCTACAATAGCATAGCCAGGTTTGCTACAGGTAACCCTTTCAGAACCCACCACTGTATTAATTTAAAGCAACTAGGCTGGCTTGAATTTCAGCAACTGAAAATTAATCAACTAACCATCGCCCATAAAATACTGTATCAACCTGCCAAAACACCTATTCTATCGACTCTAATTTACCCTTACCATAACCTGAAGTCTCTAAGATCTGCACATAAACCTCTTGTAAATATTGACAAAGCAAATAACAAGGCTAGAGATTCCCTCTTCTCCAATACTGTTGGAAAACACTGGAACCTACTTCCCTCTGAACTATCTGCAATTCCCTCCACAACTCTATTTAAAAAGAAACTTAAGCTCTTCCTCTAAACAAAGTGCTTGTGCCCCTGTACTAATCCTGACTGACTATCTAGCTCCTGATACATGACTCAACCTTTACCTTTAGAACCCTGCATATACTTCATCCTAACATCTAATGATCTATTTCTCCATCATAGTATTAATTACCTCATAAGAAAAAAAAAAAAAAAAAACCTTTACTACTAGATGTATTACATGTACATTATGCTATTATTCTTTTTGAATGTCTACTTGAAACTGTACTTCTACTAATCAATGTCAAATGTACTGCAAGTATATACTTTAATAATATGTTAACATATACTATCTTTATCTTTTTTCTCTTTTACTATACATGTATCTGCTTTTTAAACATGTATTTCTTTGATGTGAATTTATTTTAACTGTTTGGAGCTTATCTCCCCGGGCCTCTACTGAAAATGGACATATATCCAGCTAGACTAGCCCGGTCAACAAATGTAAAATAAAATGTAAAATAAATAAATAAAATAAAATAAAATGTGTCAGTACCAGTCACACATGCATTCCTATTAGGATAGGTGCTTTCAGTGAATGCAGACACTGAAAGCATTTGCAAAGTGCAGTGGCACTTTGACACAGTGTGTGTGACAGTACCTGTCTCACATGCATTGATTGCTCCCCTATCATTTCAGTGTCCACGGACACTGTTTTACTAATTTTTGATTTCAGTGTCCATGGACACTGAAATGCATTTAAGAAGTGCTGTATTTTCTGAGTGCAGTAATGTGTGCACTACCTAAACACCCCCCTGCACTCAGTAGTGTTCATGTCCATTTAGCCTCAGCAGTAACGTGCCTTCATGAATATGCAAGGTGTGCTGCTGTTAAAGCTAAGGGTAACTGGACATGGTTCACTCTGTGCAGGAATAGCACTATTCCTGCATGGAGTTTATTGAATCCCATGGCAAATCCTTCACAGTTCAGGAAGAAAAGTGTTGCAATAGCTAAAATACTGCAGTTGCCATTTTTTATTTGACAGAATATACCTGCCAGGGTGGACATTACATGAAAATAATAAATCTTCCAGGAGTGCAGATCCCCTCTGCATGTGATGCTGGGATGTACAACACCATGGGGTAGTCTATTAGTTCTTTATAACGTCCTATCTGTCAGACACTATTCTCGGGCTAAGACTAGCTAACTTGCAAACTCAGAAAAGTAGATAGATAAGATAGATAGATAGATAGATAGATAGACAGATAGATGGATAGATAGATGATAGATAGATAGATAGATAGATAGATGATAGATAGATAGATAGATAGATAGATAGATAGATAGATAGATAGATAGATAGATAGAGGAGATAAAGATAAAAATCAGCTCCATAATAAAATTCTTATATCATGATACTTTATTCATGTTACTGACAGACAGGTAAGTAACTCTTGTTTGTTACTTTTCCTCACCTGGCATTTATTTTATTATGTTAAAGGACTTGAGATACTGTGCCACTAAAGTCTGTTTTTGTTCCACTGCTGTGATGATCAGTCTTTTACAGGAAATATTACATACATATTTTTAGACTTAAGAATTCGCTTCTTTTTCTCTGTGAATAGCTATGCTACTGTTTTGTTTGATCACTTAAATTGTGAGAAGTCTGATTTCAAACGGGCAAGCCAGCTTAGTATGATAAATGCCCGCTGGTTTATTTTACATTAAGTAGCTGGTGGTGTTTTCTTCTACTATTAAGTCACAGTTATAATTCTAAAAAGGGATAACCAAATGTCATGGTATACTAGAGGACAGCATGTTACATCATTAACAAAAATAACATTAAAGTACTTACCATAAAGATATTTTACTAGATATCCGAGGCTTGTTAATTCCATCTGAAATATACCAATGGGTGAAATTTGACTTCTACTATCCATCTAAAAAAAAGTTAATTAGAACAAATGATTTAGAAAAGAATTTCAACAATAACAGAATAATTTGATGGACAGATATGTCTAAAATGATACTGGTGCTCTGGAATAGACTCTATCCATATAAAATAAAGTTCATTCGTCCATATTCAATCTCAACTTAGTCCCTGGATGGGAAACAGAAAAATTTTCCCCAGGAGGTTTTACTACTGCTGGACAGAGGCAGCTCCTAAATGGTTTATCCTATGCATGGGCCCCTTCAATTTATCTATGGTATGATCCAAGTTATTCTCATTAGGGGTAATATATAATTATTGACTATGGGATGGGTAAGGCCAATCTATAACCAAATAAGATAGGTTAATTTGAGCTCAAAAAGAGAAACTAGCTAGGTGTAAAATGGCCCACAATTGCAGCTAGTCTTAGTAGTCACCTATGAACCTATAGAAAATGTTGTTGGTTTGAAAGAATGTCTGGTTTAATTATATCAGATAAGACATGCATCTGGAGCATTTCTCCCCAGGCCTCCGCTGAAAATTGGCCTCCAAGGGGCTTTCCAAATGTAAATAAATAAATAACTAAAATAAAATAAAATAAATGAACACTCAGGAGTATCATCTCAGATAAACACTCATCTGAAGACAGATTTTTATCTCAGATCCAGAACTCCAAAGTCTCACACATAAGTAATAGTTTACTGAAGAAATATATTTTGTTTTATTTTTTTATTCTTGAGTTACCTATTTAGAATTAAGTGATTGTTTATCCAGTTCATCCATAGTTTTATTTTTTTTCATGGGATTTTATTTTTGACTGAACGTCCATGCCAGTTATTCCTTCCACCCTGAATCCATGATATTGTTACAAACACAAATGAAAGCATGACTATCACTATGGTGGTAACTAGAACTAGAACTATAATTGTAATAAATAGACGAAAGATATTCATTACAGCATATATAAAGATGCCCAAATTTTTTTCCAAAAATTACCCCGGTTTTGAATTTTTAATTTTTCCTTTTTTGGGCCAAAAAA